>NC_135954.1:12214813-12262313 GCF_053455715.1 Rhinoraja longicauda
CCCTCATGATCTTGCTTGCTCTGGATCCCCTCTCCCCTTCTCTCCCTCTCTCTCCTCCTCCTCCCCCCTCTCCTCCCCCCTCCTCTTGTCCCACCTCCCACCCCTCCCATCTTATCTCTCCTCCTCACCCCCTCTCCTCTTCCCCCTCCGCTTCTCCCCTCTCTCCCCTCCTCTCCCCCTCTCCTCCTCTCCCCTCCTCTCCCCTCTCCCCCTCTCCTTTTCCCTCTCCACTTCCCCCCTCCTCTTGTCCCACCTCCGACCCCTCCCATCTCTCCTCCTCACCCCCTCTCTCCCCTTCTCCCCTCTCCCTCTCCCCCTCCTCCTCTCCCTCTCTCTCCTCCTCTCCCCCTCCCTCCTCTCCCCCCCTCCTCTTTCCCTCTCCGCTTCTCCCCTTCTCTCCTCTCTCCTCCTCCCCCTCCTCTTGTCCCACCTCCCATCCCTTCCCTCCCCCCTCCTCCCCCTCTCCCTCCTCCACCTCCTCGTCCCTCCCCCTCCTCCCCTCCTCTCCCCCTCCTCTCCTTTCTTCTCCTCCCCCTCTCCTCTTCCCCCTCCGCTTCTCCCCTCTGCTCCTCTCCCCTCTTCTCCTCCCCCTCTCCTCTTCCCCCCTCCTCTTGTCCAACCTCCCACCCCTCCCATCTCTCCTCCTCTCCCCCCTCCCCATCCTCCTCCCCTCCCTCTTCCCACTCCTCTTCCCACTCCCTCTTCCCACTTCCCCTTCCCTCTCCCCAACCCTTCCCTCTCCCTCCTCCATGTATTTGGAGGCTTGGCCATTCCTCCCTCAGACTTCCCTCTCTCTTTCCCCCCTCCTCCTCCCCCTTCCTTTCTCCTTTTCTCCCTTCCCCTTCTCCTCCGCCCTCCTCCTACCCTCTCCCCTCCTCTCCCACTCCCCTTCTCCCCGCCCCCTTCCGCCCCTGCCCCCTTCCTCCTTCTCCCCTCATCCATCTCCCCTCATCATCCTCCCCTCCTCCACCTCCCTGCCAATCCCTCCACGTGCAGCCCTGTCAATCCCCTCCACTGAGTTGAAGCACAGCCTCAGAATAAAAGGACATACCTTTAGAATGGAGATGAGGAGGAATTTCTTCGGGCAGAGGATGGTGAATCTGTGGAATTCATTGCCACAGACGGTGGGAGAGGCCAAGTCGGACACAAAGTGCTAGAGAAACTCAGCGGGTCAGGCAGCATCTCTGGAGGACACGGCCAAGTGATGTTTGGGGTCGAGACCCTTCTTCAGACCATTCTGAGGGTCTGAAGAAGGGTCTCGACACAAAACGTCACCTACCCATGTTCTTCAGAGATGCAGCCTGACCCGCTGTGTTACTCCAGCACTTTGTGTGTTTAACCAGCGTCTGCAACTCTTTGTCCCTACTGTGTGGAGGCCGCATCAGTGGGGTCTTTTTAAAGCGGAGATTGTGATTCCCATCACAGTCTGGTTTGGGAACAGCTCTGCCCAGGACAGGAAGGCTCTGCGGAGAGTAGTTCGTTCGGCTGGTCGCACCATGGGAACTACACTCGCCCCCCTGCAGGACCTATACATCAGGAGGTGCAGATCCAGAGCCAGCAACATTATGGGGGACCCCTGCCACCCCAGCAACGGACTGTTCCAGCTGCTACGGTCAGGCAAACGCCTCCGCTGTCACGCTGTGAAAACAGAGAGAGGGTGAGACGGAGTTTCTTCCCACAGGCCAACAGGACTGTTAACTCTCATATCACAAGGGACTAATTTAATTTACTGTTTTAATTTATTTTTTGTGTTAAAAACATTTATTCTATTCTGATTTGTAGTTTTAGCACAATCCGCAGGTGTTGCCACTTTCATTTCACTGCACACCTTGTATATGTATGTGACAAATAAAGTTGACCTGACTTGATAGGTTGTCAAAGGTTGCGGGGAGAAGGCAGGAGAACAGGGTTGAGACGGAAGAATAGATCGGCCGTGATCGAATGGTGGAGCAGACTCCATGAGCCAAACGGTCTGCCTCTGATCCTCTGTCTAATGATCTGTCT
Organism: Rhinoraja longicauda; assembly: GCF_053455715.1. NCBI lineage: Eukaryota > Metazoa > Chordata > Chondrichthyes > Rajiformes > Arhynchobatidae > Rhinoraja > Rhinoraja longicauda. Next base: position 12,216,818 of record NC_135954.1, read on the forward strand.
AATGATTATGAAAGGTGGGGCGGCCTGGAATGTACACACTGTTCCCGAGTATAAATGGAACATGCTCTGGCTACACTTGGTCACAAGTTAATAACAAACAAATGTCCACATAGATCAGTGCAGTCGACTGCATTGTCCATGTCGGTCGAGGATGACTTGTTTTTCTCCGGAAACCCAAGGGACTGCAGATGCTGGAATCGACACAAAATACTGGAGTCTCTCAGCACACCCAGAAGACTTTATATTTCCTCCCCAGTTCTGTAGGCTCCCGAATGGCTAATGATGACATTCCCCTCCCTCCTCATTCCCCCCTCTCCCCTCTCCCCCTCCCCCTCCCCCATTCCATCTCCCTCAACCCCCCTTCCTCCTCCCTCTCCCTCCCTCCCTAGGAGATAGATTTAAACTTTAAAATGTGAATAACTTTATTCTATGTTTCTAATAACTTTAAAAATATAACACCGATTTCAATGAAACTTTTTCCATTAGCACCAAAGGGACGATGGTGAGTAAGGTGGGCCTAAAATTGTCGCGCTATCGTGTACCGTTTTGACTGTAGTTCAGTAACAAACGAACAAACAAACGAGAGTTTTAGTACGTAGATGGGCCAAAGGCAGGCAGGTGGGGCATCTTGATCGGTGTGGGCAAGATGGGCTGAAAGGCCTGTTTCCATGCTCTATGACTCATGGTTACTCTGTTGAGTTACACCTCCATTTTGTCTTCTACGTAAGATTCCAGAACATTCTATGTAAGATTCCCAGCTCAGTTCATTGTGTCTCCATCTGTTTTGGGAGTCAGGTGGTGTCAGCCATGCCAACAATGAGCTGCTCGTCGGAGCCAAAAGCACACAGTAGGGGCCTTGATGCCAAGTGGATGTCGGCCTGGGTGAGTTTATGGACATTGCTTTGCTCATCCGACCAGTGGAATAAGAAGATTATGGCAAACCATCTCTCCAGACCTTTGGGGGCCTACTGTCGGTGGTACTTTTTAATATTTCCAAGGCGGAGATTGACAAATTCTTGATTGGTACGCGTGTCAGTGGGTTATGGGGAGAAGGCAGGAGAATGGGGTAGAGAGGGAAAGATAGATCAGCCATGAATGAATGGCGGAGTAGATTGGTGAATGATGGACTTTGCGCTGGGTTTGAGGTTTGATTTTCAAACATCCTTTTCCTCAAATGGCCAAAGACTATTGCAAGAGGAGCAATAAGGAAATGTCATCTCACTTAAAAATAGGAATGACACGGGAGAGGAACACATAGAAAGTTGGAGACTGAAGAACCAGGGACCACAGTCTAAGAATAAAAGGGAGTCTAAGAATAAAACCGAGGCGAGAAGAAACTTTTTCACCCAGAGAGTTGTGAATTTGTGGAATTCTCTGCCACAGAGGGCAGTGGAGGCCAATTCACTGGATTTATAAGAGAGTTAGATAGAGCTCTAGGGGGCTAGTGGAATCAAGGGATAAGGGGAGAAGGCAGGCACAGGTTACTGATTGTAGATGATCAGCCATGATCAGAATGAATGGCAGTGCTGGCTCAAAGGGCCAAATGGCCTCCTCCAGCACCTATTTTCTATGTTTCTATGTTTCTAAGTTGAAAAGAAAAGGCAGCCTGAGATGGGTTGGATAAGTAGTCTATTTCTGTTGATAGACACAAAGTGCTGGAGTAACTCAGCGGGTCAGGCAGCATCTCTGAAGAAAAAGGATGGATGACGTTTCGGGTCGGGATCTTTTTTCAGACGTTTCTGGTCGAAACCCTGCTTCATTGTTCTATTTCTGTGTTATTTGTGGGATTCTGGATTGTGGAATTCGAATGGCCATCTCTAAATGACGTACAGGTATGTAGGTTAATTGGCTGGGTAAAATGTAAAAATTGTCCCTAGTGGGTGTAGGATAGTGTTAATGTGCGGGGATCGCTGGGCGGCACGGACTTGGTGGGCCGAAAAGGCCTGTTTCCGGCTGTATATATATGATATGATAAATCAAGCTGTTTGCGAACTTCCCACCTTGGAAAGATCAGAATTTCACACCAGTTACCCTGGACATCCCTCCTTTTTGCCACTTTCCAATCATTAAGGGATTGGACAAGCTAGAGGTAAGAAACATGTTCCCGATGTTGGGGGAGTTCCGAACCAGGGGCCACAGTTTAAGTATAAGGGGTAGGCCATTTAGAACGGAGATGAGGAAGAACTTTTTCACTCAGAGTTGTGAAGCTGTAGAATTCTCTGCCTCAGAAGGCAGTTCTCTGGATGTTCTCAAGAGAGAGTTTGATAGAGCTCTTAATGATAGCAGAGTCAGGGGATATGGGGAGAAGGCAGGAACGGGGTACTGATTGTGCATGATCAGCCATGATCACAGTAAATAGCGGTGCAGAGGATGGTGAATCTGTGGAACTCATTGCCACAGACGGCGGGAGAGGCCAAGTCGGACACAAAGTGCTAGAGAAACTCAGCGGGTCAGGCAGCATCTCTGGAGGACACGGCCAAGTGATGTTTGGGGTCGAGACCCTTCTTCACACCATTCTGAGGGTCTGAAGAAGGGTCTCGACACAAAACGTCACCTACCCATGTTCTTCAGAGATGCAGCCTGACCCGCTGTGTTACTCCAGCACTTTGTGTGTTTAACCAGCGCCTGCAACTCTTTGTCCCTACTGTGTGGAGGCCGCGTCAGTGGGGTCTTTTTAAAGCGGAGATTGTGATTCCCATCACAGTCTGGTTTGGGAACAGCTCTGCCCAGGACAGGAAGGCTCTGCGGAGAGTAGTTCGTTCAGCTGGTCGCACCATGGGAACTACACTCGCCCCCCTGCAGGACCTATACATCAGGAGGTGCAGATCCAGAGCCAGCAACATTATGGGGGACCCCTGCCACCCCAGCAACGGACTGTTCCAGCTGCTACGGTCAGGCAAACGCCTCCGCTGTCACGCTGTGAAAACAGAGAGAGGGTGAGACGGAGTTTCTTCCCACAGGCCAACAGGACTGTTAACTCTCATATCACAAGGGACTAATTTAACTTACTGTTTTAATTTATTTTTTGTGTTAAAAACATTTATTCTATTCTGATTTGTAGTTTTAGCACAATCCGCAGGTGTTGCCACTTTCATTTCACTGCACACCTTGTATATGTATGTGACAAATAAAGTTGACCTGACTTGATAGGTTGTCAAAGGTTGCGGGGAGAAGGCAGGAGAACAGGGTTGAGACGGAAGAATAGATCGGCCGTGATCGAATGGTGGAGCAGACTCCATGAGCCAAACGGTCTGCCTCTGATCCTCTGTCTAATGATCTGTCTAATGATTATGAAAGGTGGGGCGGCCTGGAATGTACACACTGTTCCCGAGTATAAATGGAACATGCTCTGGCTACACTTGGTCACAAGTTAATAACAAACAAATGTTCACATAGATCAGTGCAGTCGACTGCATTGTCCATGTCGGTCGAGGATGACTTGTTTTTCTCCGGAAACCCAAGGGACTGCAGATGCTGGAATCGACACAAAATACTGGAGTCTCTCAGCACACCCAGAAGACTTTATATTTCCTCCCCAGTTCTGTAGGCTCCCGAATGGCTAATGATGACATTCCCCTCCCTCCTCATTCCCCCTCTCCCCTCTCCCCCTCCCCCTCCCCCATTCCATCTCCCTCAACCCCCCTTCCTCCTCCCTCTCCCTCCCTCCCTAGGAGATAGATTTAAACTTTAAAATGTGAATAACTTTATTCTATGTTTCTAATAACTTTAAAAATATAACACCGATTTCAATGAAACTTTTTCCATTAGCACCAAAGGGACGATGGTGAGTAAGGTGGGCCTAAAATTGTCGCGCTATCGTGTACCGTTTTGACTGTAGTTCAGTAACAAACGAACAAACAAACGAGAGTTTTAGTACGTAGATGGGCCAAAGGCAGGCAGGTGGGGCATCTTGATCGGTGTGGGCAAGGTGGGCTGAAATGCCTGTTTCCATGCTCTATGACTCATGGTTACTCTGCTGAGTTACACCGCCATTTTGTCATCTACGTAAGATTCCAGAACATTCTATGTAAGATTCCAGCTCAGTTCATTGTGTCTCCATCTGTTTTGGGAGTCAGGTGGTGTCAGCCATACCAACAATGAGCTGCTCGTCGGAGCCAAAAGCACACAGTAGGGGCCTTGATGCCAAGTGGATGTTGGCCTGGGTGAGTTTATGGACATTGCTTTGCTCATCCGACCAGTGGAATAAGAAGATTATGGCAAACCATCTCTCCAGACCTTTGAGGGCCTACTATCGGTGGTACTTTTTAATATTTCCAAGGCGGAGATTGACAAATTCTTGATTGGTACGCGTGTCAGTGGGTTATGGGGAGAAGGCAGGAGAATGGGGTTGAGAGGGAAAGATAGATCAGCCATGAATGAATGGCGGAGTAGATTGGTGAATGATGGACTTTGCGCTGGGTTTGAGGTTTGATTTTCAAACATCCTTTTCCTCAAATGGCCAAAGACTATTGCAAGAGGAGCAATAAGGAAATGTCATCTCACTTAAAAATAGGAATGACACGGGAGAGGAACACATAGAAAGTTGGAGACTGAAGAACCAGGGACCACAGTCTAAGAATAAAAGGGAGTCTAAGAATAAAACCGAGGCGAGAAGAAACTTTTTCACCCAGAGAGTTGTGAATTTGTGGAATTCTCTGCCACAGAGGGCAGTGGAGGCCAATTCACTGGATTTATAAGAGAGTTAGATAGAGCTCTAGGGGGCTAGTGGAATCAAGGGAAATGGGGAGAAGGCAGGCACGGGTTACTGATTGTAGATGATCAGCCATGATCAGAATGAATGGCAGCGCTGGCTCAAAGGGCCAAATGGCCTCCTCCAGCACCTATTTTCTATGTTTCTATGTTTCTAAGTTAAAAAGAAAAGGCAGCCTGAGATGTGTTGGATAAGTAGTCTATTTCTGTTGATAGACACAAAGTGCTGGAGTAACTCAGCGGGTCAGGCAGCATCTCTGGAGAAAAAGGATGGATGACGTTTCGGGTCGGGATCTTTTTTCAGACGTTTCTGGTCGAAACCCTGCTTCATTGTTCTATTTCTGTGTTATTTGTGGGATTCTGGATTGTGGAATTCGAATGGCCATCTCTAAATGACGTACAGGTATGTAGGTTAATTGGCTGGGTAAAATGTAAAAATTGTCCCTAGTGGGTGTAGGATAGTGTTAATGTGCGGGGATCGCTGGGCGGCACGGACTTGGTGGGCCGAAAAGGCCTGTTTCCGGCTGTATATATATGATATGATAAATCAAGCTGTTTGCGAACTTCCCACCTTGGAAAGATCAGAATTTCACACCAGTTACCCTGGACATCCCTCCTTTTTGCCACTTTCCAATCATTAAGGGATTGGACAAGCTAGAGGTAAGAAACATGTTCCCGATGTTGGGGGAGTTCCGAACCAGGGGCCACAGTTTAAGTATAAGGGGTAGGCCATTTAGAACGGAGATGAGGAAGAACTTTTTCACTCAGAGTTGTGAAGCTGTAGAATTCTTTGCCTCAGAAGGCAGTGGAGGCCAGTTCTCTGGATGTTCTCAAGAGAGAGTTTGATAGAGCTCTTAATGATAGCAGAGTCAGGGGATATGGGGAGAAGGCAGGAACGGGGTACTGATTGTGCATGATCAGCCATGATCACAGTAAATGGCGGTGCTGGCTCAAAGGGCCGAATGGCCTACTCCTGCACCTATTGTCTATTGTAATGTGAGATTGATGACAATGGAGATGTTACTTTGCATTTATTAGGCATCTGAGATCATGTGTCCAAACAGAGCTTGAGAATTTCCCTATGAGAATAATGAAGATGAGAGAATATTAGTTCACAGCATTGCTCCTACATCTCACAAATGTCTAGTTTCAGTCTCAAGTTATGCCCATTTCATAGTTTGTTTGCCATCAATTGCTTCTCAAAACCGGTCGGGATTCATAACTGTGATCAATCAACCATAATCCAGAGATTTTCTCTTCCAATTAAGTCAATATCAATCTCTTCACGTTATCTTACTTTTCTCAGGGAACTTCACGGGCCATTAACCATCTTTGTATGTGGCAAGCTCCGAACGCTTTGCTCAAAATATGTTTTGTGCCACTGACTGGAAGGGTTGTTCTTAACTCTTTAAATACCACAGCGTGCGATACCTGCAATAACCGTACAGGAATATCTCCACATATTAGAGTGGCACCATGGCGTAGCAGTAGAGTTGTTGCCTTACAGCGCCAGAGACCTGGGTTAGATCCAGACTACGGGTGCAGTCTGTACGGAGTGTGTACCATCTCCCTGTGACCGCGTGGGATTTCTCCGGGTGCTCCGGTTTCCTCCCACATTCCAAAGACATGCAGGCTTGTAGGATCATAGGCTTTCTGTAAATTCTCCTGAGTGAGTAGGATAGAACTGATTGTTGGTCGGCGAAGATTCTGAGGGCCAAAGGGCCTGTTTCCACACTGCATTTCCAAAATTAAAATGAAAAACTATTATTTTCAAGTATTGTAGTTTTTTAATTACACTAGTGCTGTTAGTTTATCATATGTGCAGGAAAGAACTGGCAGATGCTGGTTTAAATCGAAGGTAGGCGCAAAATGCAGGAGTAACTCAGCAGGACAGGGAGCAGTCTGAAGAAGGGTCTCGACCCGAAACGTCACCCATTCCTCTCCAGAGATACTCCAGCATTTTGTGTCTACCTTTAGTTTATCATATGTTTGTTGCAATGATCACTTTTAGTGCAAGTGCTGGAAAACCAGCTTTTAATTTTGGCCAGCAAAATTTTCCCAGTTGTATGCTTTTACATTTTCAGTTAAGCATTCAATTTGTTATGCCTACAGGCAAAGCGTGGATAACTAAGCAATCCAGTTGTGTTATTGCATTAACGACAGTGAGGTTAGTCCTGTACCTAATGCCCTGATCTCCACATAATGCTGGTAATCTCAGGAACATGGGCAGGTAATTACCAAAGACATTATTACTCAAAGCATAAAACATTCAAAGAATTTGGCCAACCTAAACTCATTCAAAGATCACTTAATGCATTAAAAAAACTAATAATGGCTAATTGGAACATTTGATCATTTTATTTTACAGAGATCAGTTGTGTAAATTATGTTCTCACATACCACATTAAGATAAACAAAAATGAACTCGCTGTGGCATGCGTTATATGGCTGCATAAAGGTTATAATATTTTTTAAACAACAATGGTGGAGCTTCTGCCTCACAGTGCCAGAGAGCAGGGTTCAATCCTGACCTTGGGTGCTGTCTGTGTGGAGTTTGCACGTTCTCCCTGCGACCGCATGGGTTTCCTCTCACATTCCAAAGACGTGCGGGTTTGTAGATTGATTGGCGTCTGTAAACATAGAAACATAGAAACATAGAAAATAGGTGCAGGAGTAGGCCATTCGGCCCTTCGAGCCTGCACTGCCATTCAATATGATCATGGCTGATCATCCAACTCAGTATCCCGTACCTGCCATCTCTCCATACCCCCTGATCCCTTTAGCCACAAGGGCCACATCTAACTCCCTCTTAAATATAGCCAATGAACTGGCCTCAACTACCTTCTGTGGCAGAGAATTCCACAGACTCACCACTCTCTGTGTGAAGAAATGTTTTCTCATCTCGGTCCTAAGTCTTCTAAATTCCAGCGAGTATAAGCCTGTAAATTGCCCTTAATGCGTAGGGAGTGGCTTTGAAAGTGGGGTAACATAGAACTATTGTGAAGGGGTCATTGATGGTCAGCATGGACTCTGTTTGCATGCTGTATCTCTAAACTAGACTAATAAATTATTTTATTTTTAAGGAGAGGTTTGCATGAGGTTAAATATATTTTCTGCTCATTTAAACTGCTGAAGATTAGTTTCAACACATTGCATGATGGAAAACGGATCAGATAAGACGGCTAATATACAGCAGGGCGCAATGAAATTCCCAGTTCATACGAAACTCACAGAGTAAACAGGATATACAGTAATGATAGATACACAAATAAATACAATAATGAATGCGAAACAGCAGAAAGGTGCAGTATGATTTTAAGTAGTGCAAAATGAAATACTGAAGTGCTGTAATGGAATAACCGATGAGGTTATTTGCAGTGTCCGGGTGTTGCAATTGGGTTCGTTTAGCGACACAGCACGGAAATAGGCCATTCAGCCCACCAAGTCCATGCCGATCCCCGTATACTAGCACCCACTACGCATCAGGAACCAATTACAATTTACAAACCTGTACGTGGGAGGAAACCGGAGCACCCGGGGAAAACCCACGCGGTCACGGGGAGAACATACAAACTCCGTACAGGCAGCACCCATGGTCAGGATCGAACCCGGGTCGCTGGCGCTGTAAGGCAGCAACTCTACCGCTGCACTGCCATGCCACCCAGTTTCAGGACAGAAGTTTAAAAAAAACTACACAGCAAAGCTACAGCGCAAAACTAGAGAACTTAAAGAACAAAGAACTGAAAAACAGGCCCTCTTATCTGGACAGGATGATCAGGATGTATTCAGCTATCAGTCTGAAGAAGGGTTTCGGCCCGAAACGTCACCCATTCCTTCTCTCCTGAGATGCTGCCTGACCCGTTGAGTTACTCCAGCATTTTGTGTGTACCTTCGATTTAAACCAGCATCTGCAGTTATTTTCCTACACAAGCTATCAATCATAGTGGCGTCTCTTACCGACTCAAAAACAATCACCCATATGGTGTCAATAATCAATCAATAGTCATTTATTTGTCACATACACATAAATATGTAGTGAAATGACAACAATAAGGGTTCAGTGTTGAGGTGGATAGAAAATTGGTTGGCGGACAGGAAGCAAAGAGTAGGAATAAACGGGTCCTTTTCGGAATGGCAGGCAGTGACTAGTGGGGTACCGCAAGGCTCAGTGCTGGGACCCCAGTTATTTACAGTATATATTAATGATTTGGACGAGGGAATTGAATGCAACATCTCTAAGTTTGCGGATGACACGAAGCTGGGTGGCAGTGTTAGCTGCGAGGAGGATGCTAGGAGGCTGCAGAGTGACTTGGATAGATTAGGCGAGTGGACAAATGCATGGCAGATGCAATATAATGTGGATAAATGTGAGGTTATCCACTTTGGCGGCAAGAACAGGAAAGCAGAGTATTACCTGAATGGTGACCGATTGGGAGAAGGGGAGATGCAACGTGACCTGGGTATCATGGTGCACCAGTCATTGAAAGCAAGCATGCAGGTGCAGCAGGCAGTGAAGAAAGCGAATGGTATGTTGGCATTCATAGCAAGAGGATTTGAGTTTAGGAGCAGGGAGGTTCTGCTGCAGTTGTACAGGGCCTTGGTGAGACCGCACCTGGAGTATTGTGTGCAGTTTTGGTCTCCTAACCTGAGGAAAGACGTTCTTGCCTTAGAGGGAGTACAGAGAAGGTTCACCAGATTGATCCCTGGGATGGCGGGACTTACATATGAGGAAAGACTAGATAGACTGGGCTCGTACTTGCTGGAATTTAGAAGACTGAGGGGGGATCTTATAGAAACATATAAAATTCTTAAGGGGTTGGAGAGGCTAGATGCGGGAAGATTGTTCCCGATGTTGGGGGAGTCCAGAACCAGGGGTCACAGCTTAAGGATAAGGGGAAAGTCTTTTAGGACCGAGATGAGAAAACATTTCTTCACACAGAGAGTGGTGAGTCTGTGGAATTCTCTGCCACAGAAGGTAGTTGAGGCCAGTTCATTGGCTATATTTAAGAGGGAGTTAGATGTGGCCCTTTTTGCTAAAGGGATCAGGGGGTATGGAGAGAAGGCAGGTACAGGTTACTGAGCTGGATGATCAGCCATGATCATATTGAATGGCGGTGCAGGCTCGAAGGGCCGAATGGCCTACTCCTGCACCTATTTTCTATGTTTCTATGTTTCTATACAATCATAACCAACACCAAACAAAAGAAACATCCATCACAGTGACTCTCCTCCAGTCACCTCCTCACTGTGAGACCCTTCCATAATAGTCCTGATCCCAGGGAACTGGTTGGCATTACCTCATCACCCTTGTGCCATGAAGGGGTTATTGTTCACAGCTCTGTCGAGCTTCTTATCAGTCATAACCTTGAGTTGACACCCTGTTCTTTGCCTCTTGTGCTCAAGTTCACAGGCTGTTCTTTTCAAGGAGTCACCATTTTGTAACTAACTCTCTCCACAATGACCTGCAGGTTCCACATTTATGAAAGGAAAAAAGACATCTTTGACTAATCTATTCACAATTCACACAATCATACTTTATTAGCCGAGTATGCTTTGCAACATATACGAGGAATTTCATTTGCCATACAGTTATAACAATAAAAAGCAACAGGACACACAAAATACATTTTAACATGAACATTCACCACAGTGACCCCTCCACTGTGATGGAAGGTGAGAAAAAGTTCAATCTCTCCCTTCTTTGTCCTCCAGCGATCGTATTGTATTGTATTGGAGCGCCGATCCCGGGCAAGGGATCGCAGGCTCAGATGGTAACTCCACGACCGTGAGGGCTCAAAGTCAGTCCCAGGCAAGGCCTCCAGCTCCACGACGTTAGGCCGCAGAGCGACCGGAGATACGATCCGGAAAACAATCGCATCTCCGGCAAGGTAAGAGATTGAGAAAAAGTTTCCCCCTCCCACCCCCCCATAAAACAAACCAGAGAACATTTACACAGTCTTTTAAAACTCACCAAAAATAACAAAAAGTGGACAAAAAGGCACAGACTGTAGACAAGGCAGCCATCGCGGCGCCTTCCACTGGAATTACTTGTAATCGACTGAAGTACTTTGAGGATCTAAGTGGTGGAATAGATAAGAGAAAACCAGTGTATTTGGATGTTCAGAAGGATTTGATAAGGTTCCACACAAGTTTAGAACATACAGATAAGTAGGTTATAAGGTCATAAGTGATAGGAGTAGAATTAGCCCATGCAATCCATCAAGTCTACTCCGCCATTTAATCATGGCTAATCTATCTCTCCCTCCTAACCCCATTCTCCTGCCTTCTCCCCATTACCTCAGTCACCTATACTAATCAAGAATCTATCTATCTCTGCCTTAAAAATATCCACTGACTTGGCCTCCACAGCCTTCTGTGGCAAAGAATTCCACAGATTCACCACCCTCTGACTAAAGCAAAATTTCCTCATCTCCTTCCTCAAAGAACGTCCTTTAATTCTGAGGCTATGACCTCCAGTCCTGGACTCTCCCACTAGTGGAAACATCCTCTCCACATCCTCTCTATCCAAGCTTTTCACTATTCTGTATGTTTCAATGAGGTCCCCCCTCATTCATCTCAACTCCAGCGAATACAGGCCCAACACTGACAAACACTCGTCATAGGTTAACCTACTCATTCCTGGGATCATTCTTGTAAATCTCCCCTGGAACCTCTCCTGAGCCAGCACATCCTTCCAATGTACTGACATGGATTCAGAATTGGATATCAGATGGAAAACAAACAGTGGGAATAAAAGGGTCTTTCTCAGGTTGACAGATTATTCGTCAGAGGTAAACAAGGATCCGAACTTGGGGCCAGCTTGGAGCCCCATGGTGACCGAATGCGTCCTGTCGGTGGCGGCAGCCTGAAGAAAGCGCTGTTGGCTAGGGGTAGCAGCGCATCGTTTGCACAGCTGAGACAGTTGTTGGCTGCAACCTTCCCCCCCCATTGATGAACTGTACACTGCAAGGGCCAGGAAGCGAGCGGGCAAGATCATCTCTGACCCCTCTCACCCTGGCCACAAACTCTTTGAAGCACTTCCCTCTGGAAGGCGACTCCGGACTGTCAAAGCCACCACAGCCAGACATAAAACAGCTTTTATTCCCACGAGCAGTAGCTCTACTCAACAACCAAAAGTCTGTAGCCTCCTTTTGCTCTGCTATTTTATTTCATTCACATGTTTAAACTGTAATGTTTTATTCTTAATGTTTTAATGTTTTATGTTTTATCCTTAATTGTTTACTGTATGCTGTGTTGTTACTTGTGAGCAAAGCACCAAGGCAAATTCCTTGTATGTGTACTTGTATGTGTACTATTCCTTGGCTAATAACATTTATTCAATTCAATTCAATTAGATGAGACAATGACTGAATGGTGGAGTAGACCTGATGGTCCGAATGGCCGAATTCTGCTCCTATCACTTATGAACCTCCCACAGGACGGAGGTATCACAAAATGCTGGAGTAACTCAGCGGGTCAGGCAGCATCTCAGGAGAGAAGGAATGGGTGACGTTTCGGGTCGAGACCCTTCTTCAGACTGAGAGTCAGGGGAGAGCGGAGACATATAGATACGGGTGGGTAAGATGTGAAAAGGAGAGATCAAAGGAGACGATTTCTCTTTTAATCTATTGTTAGCGGAAGAAAGGTATCTTCAGTCTCAATACAATACAGTACAATACAGTACAATACAGTACAATACAGTACAATACAATACAATACAGTACAATACAATACAATACAGTACAATACAATACAATACAGTACAATACAGTACAATACAGTACAATACAATACAATACAGTACAATACAGTACAATACAATACAATACAATACAGTACAATACAGTACAATACAGTACAATACAATACAATACAATACAGTACAATACAGTACAATACAGTACAATACAATACAATACAGTACAATACAATACAGTACAATACAGTACAATACAATACAGTACAATACAATACAATACAGTACAATACAGTACAATACAGTACAATACAATACAATACAGTACAATACAATACAATACAATACAGTACAATACAGTACAATACAATACAATACAGTACAATACAATACAATACAATACAATACAATACAATACAGTACAATACAGTACAATACAATACAATACAGAACAATACAGTACAATACAATACAGTACAATACAATACAATACAGTACAATACAGTACAATACAGTACAATACAATACAATACAGTACAATACAATACAGTACAATACAATACAATACAATACAGTACAATACAATACAATACAATACAGTACAATACAATACAATACAATACAATACAATACAGTACAATACAATACAATACAATACAGTACAATACAATACAATACAATACAATACAATACAGTACAATACAGTACAATACAATACAATACAATACAGTACAATACAATACAATACAATACAGTACAATACAGTACAATACAGTACAATACAATACAGTACAATACAATACAGTACAATACAATACAATACAATACAATACAATACAGTACAATACAATACAATACAATACAATACAATACAGTACAATACAGTACAATACAGTACAGTACAATACAATACAGTACAATACAATACAATACAATACAATACAGTACAATACAGTACAGTACAATACAATACAGTACAATACAGTACAATACAGTACAGTACAATACAGTACAGTACAATACAGTACAATACAGTACAATACAGTACAATACAGTACAGTACAATACAGTACAGTACAATACAGTACAATACAGTACAATACAATACAGTACAATACAGTACAATACAGTACAATACAGTACAATACAGTACAATACAACACAATACAACACAATACAGTACAATACAGTACAATACAGTACAGTACAATACAGTACAATACAGTACAATACAATACAGTACAATACAGTACAATACAGTACAATACAGTACAATACAGTACAATACAGTACAATACAATACAATACAGTACAATACAGTACAATACAGTACAATACAACACAATACAACACAATACAGTACAATACAGTACAATACAGTACAATACAATACAGTACAATACAGTACAATACAGTACAATACAACACAATACAACACAATACAATACAGTACAATACAGTACAATACAATACAATACAGTACAATACAGTACAATACAATACAGTACAATACAGTACAATACAGTACAATACAGTACAATACAGTACAATACAACACAATACAATACAATACAGTACAATACAGTACAATACAGTACAATACAATACAGTACAATACAGTACAATACAATACAATACAATACAGTACAATACAGTACAATACAGTACAATACAATACAATACAGTACAATACAACACAATACAACACAATACAGTACAATACAGTACAATACAGTACAATACAATACAGTACAATACAGTACAATACAACACAATACAACACAATACAGTACAATACAGTACAATACAGTACAATACAATACAATACAGTACAATACAGTACAATACAGTACAATACAATACAGTACAATACAGTACAATACAGTACAATACAACACAATACAATACAATACAGTACAATACAGTACAATACAGTACAATACAATACAGTACAATACAGTACAATACAATACAGTACAATACAGTACAATACAGTACAATACAGTACAATACAATACAATACAATACAGTACAATACAGTACAATACAGTACAATACAATACAGTACAATACAATACAATACAATACAGTACAATACAGTACAATACAGTACAATACAGTACAATACAATACAATACAATACAATACAGTACAATACAATACAGTACAATACAATACAGTACAATACAGTACAATACAATACAATACAATACAGTACAATACAATACAATACAGTACAATACAATACAATACAATACAGTACAATACAGTACAATACAGTACAATACAATACAATAAAGTAGAATACAATACAATACAGTACAGTACAATACAATACAGTACAATACAATACAATACAGTACAATACAGTACAATACAGTACAATACAGTACAATACAGTACAATACAATACAATACAGTACAATACAATACAATACAGTACAATACAGTACAATACAATACAATACAGTACAGTACAATACAATACAATACAATACAGTACAATACAATACAATACAGTACAATACAGTACAATACAATACAATACAGTACAATACAATAAAATACAGTACAATACAGTACAATACAGTACAATACAATACAATACAGTACAATACAATACAATACAATACAATACAGTACAATACAGTACAATACAGTACAATACAGTACAATACAGTACAATACAATACAATACAGTACAATACAATACAATACAATACAATACAATACAGTACAATACAGTACAATACAGTACAATACAATACAGAACAATACAGTACAATACAATACAATACAGTACAATACAATACAGTACAATACAGTACAATACAGTACAATACAATACAATACAGTACAATACAATACAATACAGTACAATACAATACAATACAATACAGTACAATACAATACAATACAGTACAATACAATACAATACAATACAATACAATACAATACAATACAATACAGTACAATACAATACAATACAATACAATACAGTACAATACAATACAATACAATACAGTACAATACAGTACAATACAATACAATACAATACAATACAGTACAATACAATACAATACAATACAGTACAATACAATACAATACAGTACAATACAGTACAATACAGTACAATACAATACAATACAATACAATACAATACAATACAATACAATACAATACAGTACAATACAATACAATACAATACAGTACAATACAATACAATACAGTACAATACAATACAGTACAATACAGTACAATACAATACAATACAATACAGTACAATACAATACAATACAGTACAATACAATACAATACAATACAATACAATACAATACAATACAATACAATACAATACAGTACAATACAATACAATACAATACAATACAGTACAATACAATACAATACAATACAGTACAATACAGTACAATACAATACAATACAGTACAATACAATACAATACAATACAGTACAATACAGTACAATACAGTACAATACAGTACAATACAATACAGTACAATACAATACAGTACAATACAATACAATACAATACAATACAATACAATACAATACAGTACAATACAATACAATACAGTACAATACAGTACAATACAGTACAATACAATACAGTACAATACAATACAGTACAATACAATACAATACAATACAATACAGTACAATACAGTACAATACAATACAGTACAGTACAATACAGTACAATACAGTACAATACAGTACAATACAGTACAATACAGTACAGTACAATACAGTACAATACAGTACAGTACAATACAGTACAATACAGTACAATACAATACAGTACAATACAGTACAATACAGTACAATACAGTACAATACAATACAATACAGTACAATACAGTACAATACAATACAGTACAATACAGTACAATACAACACAATACAACACAATACAGTACAATACAGTACAATACAGTACAATACAGTACAATACAATACAGTACAATACAGTACAATACAGTACAATACAACACAATACAACACAATACAATACAGTACAATACAGTACAATACAATACAATACAATACAGTACAATACAGTACAATACAGTACAATACAATACAGTACAATACAGTACAATACAGTACAATACAACACAATACAATACAATACAGTACAATACAGTACAATACAGTACAATACAATGCAGTACAATACAGTACAATACAGTACAATACAATACAATACAGTACAATACAGTACAATACAGTACAATACAATACAGTACAATACAATACAATACAATACAATACAGTACAATACAGTACAATACAGTACAATACAATACAATACAATACAATACAATACAATACAATACAGTACAATACAATACAATACAGTACAATACAATACAGTACAATACAATACAGTACAATAAAATACAATACAATACAGTACAATACAATACAATACAATACAATACAATACAACACAACACAACACAACACAATACAATACAATACAATACAACACAATACAATACAATACAATACAATACAATACAACACAACACAACACAATACAATACAATACAACACAACACAACACAATATAATACAATACAATACAATACAATACAATACAATACAACACAACACAACACAACACAACACAATACAATACAATACAATACAATACAGTACAATACATATAACATATAACATATAACAACTACAGCATGGAAACAGGCCTGTCCGGCCCTACCAGTCCACGCCGACCATTCTCCCTGACCTAGTCTCATCTACCTGCACTCAGACCATAACCCTCCAATCCCCTCCTATCCATATACCTATCCAATTTACTCTTAAATAATAAAATCGAGCCAGCCTCCACCACTTCCACCGGAAGCCCATTCCATACAGCCACAACCCTCTGAGTAAAGAAGTTCCCCCTCATGTTACCCCTAAACCTTTGTCCCTCAATTCTGAAGCTATGTCCCCTTGTTGGAATCTTCCCCACTCTCAAAGGGAAAAGCCTACCCACGTCAACTCTGTCCGTCCCTCTCAAAATTTTAAAAACCTCTATCAAGTCCCCCCTCAACCTTCTACGCTCCAAAGAATAAAGACCCAACCTGTTCAACCTCTCTCTGTAGCCTAAGTGCTGAAACCCAGGCAACATTCTAGTAAATCTCCTCTGTACCCTCTCCATTTTGTCGACATCCTTCCTATAATTTGGCGACCAGAACTGCACACCATACTCCAGATTTGGCCTCACCAATGCCCTGTACAATTTCAACATTACATCCCAACTTCTATACTCGATGCTCTGATTTATAAAGGCAAGCATACCAAACGCCTTCTTCACCACCCTATCCACATGAGATTCCACCTTCAGGGAACAATGCACAGTTATTCCCAGATCCCTCTGTTCCACTGCATTCCTCAATTCCCTACCATTTACCCTGTACGTCCTATTTTGATTTGTCCTACCAAAATGCAGCACCTCACACTTATCAGCATTAAACTCCATCTGCCATCTTTCAGCCCACCCTTCCAAAAGGCCCAAGTCTCTCTGTAGACTTTGAAAATCTACCTCACTATCAACTACTCCACCTATCTTAGTATCATCTGCATATTTACTAATCCAATTTGCCACACCATCATCCAGATCATTAATGTTAATGACAAACAACAGTGGACCCAACACAGATCCTTGGGGCACTCCACTAGACACTGGCCTCCAACCTGACATACAATTGTCAACCGTTACCCTCTGGTATCTCCCATTCAGCCATTGTTGAATCCATCTTGCAACCTCACTATTAATACCCAACGATTTAACCTTCTTAATCAACCTTCCATGTGGAACCTTGTCAAATGCCTTACTGAAGTCCATATAGACAACATCCACAGCCTTGCCCTTATCAATTTCCCTGGTAACCTCTTCAAAAAATTCAAGAAGATTAGTCAAACATGACCTTCCAGGCACAAATCCATGTTGACTGTTTGTAATCAGGCCTTGAATACAGTACAATACAATACAGTACAATACAATACAATACAATACAATACAATACAATACAATACAATACAATACAACACAATACAATACAATACAGTACAATACAGTACAATACAATACAGTACAATACAGTACAATACAGTACAATACAATACAGTACAATACAGTACAATACAATACAATACAATACAGTACAATACAATACAATACAATACAATACAATACAATACAATACAGTACAATACAATACAGTACAATACAATACAATACAATACAATACAATACAATACAATACAATACAGTACAATACAGTACAATACAATACAGTACAATACAATACAATACAATACAGTACAATACAGTACAATACAATACAATGCAATACAATACAATACAATACAATACAGTACAATACAGTACAATACAATACAATACAATACAGTACAATACAATACAATACAATACAATACAGTACAATACAATACAATACAATACAGTACAATACAGTACAATACAATACAATACAATACAATACAATACAATTCAGTACAATACAGTTCAATACAATACAGTACAATACAATACAGTACAATACAATACAATACAATACAGTACAATACAGTACAATACAATACAATACAATACAGTACAATACAGTACAATACAATACAATACAATACAATACAATACAATACAATACAGTACAATACAGTACAATACAATACAATACAGTGCAATACAATACAATACAATACAATACAATACAATACAATACAATACAGTACAATACAATACAATACAATACAGTACAATACAATACAATACAATACAATACAATACAATACAGTACAATACAATACAGTACAATACAATACAGTACAATACAATACAATACAGTACAATACAATACAGTATAATACAATACAATACAATACAATACAATACACTACAATACAATACAATACAGTACAATACAATACAATACAATACAATACAATACAATACAATACAATACAGTACAATACAATACAATACAGTACAATACAGTACAATACAATACAGTACAGTACAATACAATACAATACAGTACAATACAATACAATACAATACAATACAATACAATACAATACAATACAATACAATACAGTACAATACAATACAATACAATACAGTACAATACAATACAATACAATACAATACAATACAATACAGTACAATACAATACAGTACAATACAATACAGTACAATACAATACAGTACAATACAATAAAATACAGTACAATACAATACAGTACAATACAATACAATACAATACAATACAGTACAATACAATACAGTACAATACAATACAGTACAATACAATACAGTACAATACAATACAATACAGTACAATACAATACAATACAGTACAATACAGTACAATACAATACAATACAGTACAATACAATACAATACAATACAATACAATACAGTACAATACAATACAGTACAATACAATACAATACAATACAATACAATACAATACAATACAATACAATACAATACAGTACAATACAATACAATACAGTACAATACAATACAGTACAATACAATACAGTACAATACAATACAGTACAATACAATACAATACAATACAATACAATACAATACAACACAATACAATACAATACAACACAACACAATACAATACAATACAATACAATACAATACAATACAATACAATACAACACAACACAACACAACACAACACAATACAATACAATACAACACAACACAACACAATACAATACAACACAACACAACACAATACAATACAATACAACACAACACAACACAACACAATACAATACAATACAATACAATACAATACAATACAACACAATACAATACAATACAATACAATACAATACAATACAACACAACACAATACAATACAATACAATACAATACAATACAATACAACACAATACAATACAATACAATACAATACAACACAACACAACACAACACAATACAATACAATACAATACAATACAATACAATATATCTTTATTGTCATTGTACAGGAGTACAACCAGATTGGGAATGCGCCTCCCATACGATGCAATAAATTAATTAGCTAAATTTATACAACCCAGTGAAACAAGATTAGAAAAAGAGAAAAGACATTCTGGCCTTCCATCACAGTGAGGAGGTGACTGGAGGAGACTCAGTGTGATGGATGTTTATTTGTGTTTGGTGTTGGTTTACGATTGTATGTGTTATTGCTTATTTTTATTGCTTATTTTTATTGGTCTTATTGTTGGACTGTGGGTAATTTTTCATTTCACTGCACATTTATGTGTATGTGACAAATAAATTGACTATTCACTAAAACAGTATAAAGTTCAAGTAGGTCTGTGCCGGTTCCCTGTGCAATGTGACCATCCGGCTCATCAGGACCTGAAACGAAACGACACGACACGACACCCATTCCTTCTCTCCTAGATGCTGCCCGACCTGCTGAGTTACTCCAGCATTTTGTGATACTTTCGATTTGTACCAGCATCTGCAGTTATCTCAATAGACAATAGACAATAGACTATAGACTATAGACAATAGACAATAGACAATAGACAATAGACTATAGACAATAGACTATAGACAATAGACAATAGACTATAGACAATAGACAATAGACTATAGACTATAGACTATAGACAATAGACTATAGACAATAGACAATAGACTATAGACAATAGACAATAGACAATAGACAATAGACTATAGACTATAGACTATAGACAATAGACAATAGACTATAGACTTTAGACAATAGACAATAGACAATAGACAATAGACTATGGACAATAGACTATAGACTATAGACTATAAACAATAGACTATAGACAATAGACTATAGACTATAGACAATAGGTGCAGGAGAAGGCCATTCTGCCCTTCGAGCCAGAACCCCCATTCAATGTGATGATGGCTGATCATTCACAATCTCCCTCCCTCCCACAAGGCGGTATGTTTCTCCACACATGTCCCTCGGTCGGATGGAGCAGGTTGGTTTCCGGGGTCGAGTGTTGCTGGTTTCATTCTGTGGAGATGTGTCACACTGTTCTGGCATCTCTCCACTGGCTCCCTGTACGGTACAGAATCAACTTCAAGCTCCTCCTATTCACATATAAAGCCCTAAATGGACATTCCCCCCCACCTACATCAAAAATCTTCTAACCCACCTCTCTAACTCCAGGTCCCTCAGGTCGGCCGACTTGGGGCTACTCACTATCCCGCGGTCTAGGCTTAAGCTCAGGGGTGACCGCGCTTTTGCGGTTGCAGCTCCTAGACTGTGGAACAGCATCCCTCTCCCCATCAGAACTGCCCCCTCCATCGACTCCTTTAAGTCCAGGCTCAAAACCTATTTCTACTCCCTAGCGTCTGAGGCTCATTGAGGAGGCGCTGTGAACTGTTTGTGTGCTACTGTATGTTTCATTTTTTTCCTTAGTACATAATCAGATGTACAGCACTTTGGTCAACGTGGGTTGTTTTTAAATGTGCTATACAAATAAAATTGACTTGACTTGACTTGACTGTTGCTGAAGGGAGCTCCATGTAGCATTTCACCTTTTTGGGGAGCTCCAACCTTCTCCGCCCGCCTCTGTTGACTCGCACATTTCCCCCCAATAGAAAACAGCAACCGCTTGCAAATCTTACTGACTCTTATTCCTGCCTGGGGCGGGGGAGTTTTATCTCAAGAGATTTCTCCCACTTCATGGGTTCGAGTCCTCTTCCGGGAGAAAAGGTCTCTCTCTTCTTGTTTTATTTATTTCTCCACGTTCCCAGCGTTTAATTGCTGAAGAAATCATTGAGCTGGGAGGGGGGTCGTTGGGTCGTTGGAAGGCAGTGGAGGAATTTTTTTTTTGGGGGGGGGGGGGTTGATGGAGGTCTGTGGACTGACGAGGTCTTTCCTCTGCACACTTGCAGAGCGAGCTGGGTCGGCCTTTCAAAGCACTCCCACTAAATTGCAGTTGTTTAAACAAGGCTGCAGATGCACGATGTTAAAACCCCGGGGAAGAAGCATTTCTGCGTTTCACACCGGTGCTTCAGGAACGCAACTTCGACTCGGGTTGAGCAGACACAGTGAGTTCTTGTGTTGAAGGCAGACACTGCTTAACCTCAGTCTGAAGAAGGGTCTCGACCCGAAACGTCACCCATTCCTTCTCTCCCGAGATGCTGCCTGACCTGCTGAGTTACTCCAGCATTTTGTGAAATAAACAACATTTTACACTGTCTTCACCACCAAAAGAAAGGTGGACCTGGCCTGAGGGAACCTTCGGGGGGGGGGGGGGGGGTGAAGGGGGTGGGGGTGGGGGGGGGGTGGGGAGGGGTGAACAAAGGAGGACCTGGCGTGTGATACATTTTGTTACTTTGTCAGTCCCCTTTATGTGGCAAGTATTTGCATGGCATAGGTATGCCTGACCTGCTGAGTCACTCCAGCATTTTGTGAATAAATACCTTCGATTTGTACCAGCACCTGCAGTTATTTTCTTACACAACTGTTTAACCTGATGCTATTTTGAAACTAAATGTCAATAGACATTCTGGCCTTCCATCGCAGTGCATTTGACTGTGAGGAGACTCACTGTGATGGATGCTTCTTTTTGTTTGGTGTTGTTTTATGATTGTGTGTGTTATTGCTTATTTTTATTGGTCTTATTGTTGGACTGTGGGTAATCTTTCATTTCACTGCGCATTTATGTGTATGTGACAAATAAATTGACTATTGACAATAGACAATAGGTGCAGGAGTAGGCCATTCGGCCCTTCGAGCCAGCACCGCCATTCAATGTGATCATGGCTGATCATTCTCAATCAGTACCCCGTTCCTGCCTTCTCCCCATAACCCCCTGACTCCGCTATCCTTAAGAGCTCTATCTAGCTCTCTCTTGAATGCATTCAGAGAATTGGCCTCCACTGCCTTCTGAGGCAGAGAATTCCACAGATTTATAACTCTCTGACTGAAAAAGGTTTTTCCTCATCTCCGCTCTAAATGGCCCGCCCCTTATTCTTAAACTGTGGCCCCTTGTTCTGGACTCCCCCAACATTGGGAACATGTTCCCTGCCTCTAACGTGTCCAACCCCTTAATAATCTTGTACGTTTCAATAAGATCCCCTCTCATCCTTCTAAATTCCAGTGTATACAAGCCTTTGCTGAGAGCCTCATGCCTCATCTGCTCTGATTCTACATTTGTAGCTGGGAGAGAGATTGCATGTTTATGCTGAAAGCAAGTCTTTAATGTGTCAAACTTTGATATTTCTTCAGTGAATAGACTACAACAGTGTCACACCAAGGATTCATCGCAAAGTGCCCTTGGCAGTGTGGTGCCCGTGTTTTCTGTCGTAAGTGTCGTTTCATGTATACTTAAAATTTTAAAGAACATTTTGTTTTTTTTAGTTTAGTTTAGAGATAGAGCGCGGAAACAGGCCCCTTTCGGCCCACCGTGTCCGCGCCGATCAGCGATCCCTGCACATTAACACCATCCTATACCCACTAGGGACATAGAAACATAGAAACATAGAAAATAGGTGCAAGAGTAGGCCATTCGGCCCTTCGAGCCTGCACCGCCATTCAATATGATCATGGCTGATCATCCAACTCAGTATCCCGTACCTGCCTTCTCTCCATACCCCCTGATCCCTTTAGCCACAAGGGCCACATCTATCTCCCTCTTAAATATAGCCAATGAACTGGCCTCAACTACCTTCTGTGGCAGAGAATTCCACAGATTCACCACTCTCTGTGTGAAAAAAAACTTTCTCATCTCGGTCCTAAAAGACTTCCCCCTTATCCTTAAACTGTGACCCCTTGTTCTGGACAATTTTTACTTTTACCAAGCCAATTAACCTACATACCTGTACGTCTTTGGAGTGTGGGAGGAAACTGAAGATCTCAGAGAAAACCCACGCAGGTCACGGGGAGAACGTACAAACTCCCTATAGACAGCACCTGTAGTCGGGATCGAACCCGGGTCTCCGGCGCTGCATTCGCTGTAAGGCAGCAACTCTACCGCTGCGCCACTGTGCCGCCACTAATGTATGCATTTTTAATTTCTTTCAGGTGAAATATGAGAGTACTGGGAACATAAGCTTCTTTGGTAGGTTGTTTTAAATCATTTTATATTTTAAATATATTTGATGGTAAGAAATATTTTTACCAATTTCAAATTATTGAATGTTGATTCCATTTGGGGTTCCTGTTATAGATTTTTTTTCTTTCTTTTCCCTGCCTCACTTCATCGCCTGTTATGCAATTAATATACCCACAGTCATTTTGTTGATCGACACCTTCAGGTAGCTTGTGTCACCTGCATTAATTGCATTTATGGAGGTTTTTATTGCAAAATAATTCTTGCCGTGCTCTGAAGAAATGTAACTGGACATAAGCCTACACCAAACCAACGATTTAGTTCAGTTCAGTTTAGAGATGTAGCATGGAAACAGGCCCTTCGGCCCACCAAGTCCACACTGACCGTTGATCACCTGTCCTCACTATTACTATGTTATCCCACCTTCCCATCCACTCCCTGTTCATCAGGGACAATTTTAGAGAGGCCAATTAATCTATAAACCCACGTGTCTTTGGGATGTGCAAGGAAACTGGAGCCCTGGAGGAAACCCATGCGGTCACAGGGAAAATGTGCAAACACTACATAGGTAGTGCCCGAGGTCAGGATTGAAACCAGGTCTCCAGCGCTGTGAGGCAGTCGCTCAATAATAATAATAATGATAATAAACAATAGGTGCAGGGGTAGGCCATTCGGCCCTTCGAGCCAGCACCGCCATTCAATGTGATCATGGCTGACCATTCACAATCAGTACCCCGTTCCTGCCTTCTCCCCGTACCCCAATGGCTCTACCAGCTGTGCCATTGTGCTGCCATTAATATCACAATGGACAGAGTGTGGCAGGGGGTAATGAAAATCTTAGGCAGAAGTGAAGTCAAAGAAGAGGATTGTTTTGAAGAGATTTCAGAGCATGTGGCAAAGTATCTGCCAAAGATGAGGGTAAAGAAAGTGAGTGAGTGAATACTTGATTGTCACGTGACAAGTCACAGTGATATTCGTTGCTTGCATACCCAAGCCATGCAAATAGTCGCCATATAAAGGGTACAATAGACAATAGACAATAGGTGCAGGAGGAGGCCATTCGGCCCTTCAAGCCAGCACCGCCATTCAATGTGATCATGGCTGATCATTCTCAATCAGTACCCCGTTCCTGCCTTCTCCCCATACCCCCTGACAAAGTACTGACAAAGTAACAAAATGTATCACACGCCAGGTCCTCCTTTGTTCACCCCCCACACCCCCACCCCCCCCCCCCCACCCCCTTCCCCCCCCCCCCCGAAGGTTCCCTCAGGCCAGGTCCACCTTTCTTTTGGTGGTGAAGACAGTGTAAAATGTTGTTTATTTCACAAAATGCTGGACTAACTCAGCGGATCAGGCAGCATCTCAGGAGAGAAGGAATGGGTGACGTTTCGGGTCGAGACCCTTCTTCAGACTGATGTCAGGTGGGCAGGACAAAGGAAGGATATAGGTGGAGACAGGAAGATAGAGGGCGAACTGGGAAGGGGGAGGAGAAAAGAGGGACAGAGGAACTATCTAAAGTTGGAGAAGTCAATGTTCATACCGCTGGGCTGCAAGCTGCCCAGGTGAAATATGGGGTGCTGTTCCTCCAATTTCCGGTGGGCCTCACTATGGCAACCTCGTACTACTGATTATGATTCTGGGATTCTGGGTATTTGGTGTGTTTAGAAACATAGAAAACAGGTGCAGGAGGAGGCCATTTGGCCCTTCGAGCCAGCACCGCCATTCATTGTGATCATGGCTGATCATCTGCAATAAGTAACCCGTGCCTGCCTTCTCCCCATATCTCTTGAGTAGTTGAAATGGTGACAAGAGAAAATTGCGACTGCTTAAAATGCTGCAGAGAATGGCCTCAAATTTATTCCTTAATGTTTATAAAATCATTCTCGCTGTAGAACGAAAGAAGACTGAGCTATACCAGGAACTTGGTCTTCAAGCTCGGGATTTACGATTTAGACAATAGACAATAGACAATAGGTGCAGGAGTAGGCCATTCAGCCCTTCGAGCCAGCACCGCCATTCAATGCGATCATGGCTGATCACTCTCAATCAGTACCCCGTTCCTGCCTTCTCCCCATACCCCCTCACTCCGCTATCCTTAAGAGCTCTATCCAGCTCTCTCTTGAAAGCATCCAACGAACTGGCCTCCACTGCCTTCTGAGGCAGAGAATTCCACACCTTCACCACTCTCTGACTGAAAAAGTTCTTCCTCATCTCCGATCTAAATTTCAGCATTTAACGAGTATTAATACCAGGAATAGTTGCATCATCCTCAGGATGGAGGTAAGATGGCTTCCCAGCTTAGAAAGAAAAACATTTCAGGTTACAGGTCATTCTGGACCTGCTGAGAATTTCAAGCGTTTTCTGTTTTTGTTTCAGGTTTTCAGCATCTGCGGTTTAGTTTGATTTTTATTGACTTTTTAATACAGTGCATTCAAAAGCATTAGAAAATGAAGAGGCTGTGTACGCAACAAGATGCACAAAAATAAATGTCATAATGATCAGATTTCCGTTTTAGCGATTTTGTGATTGAGTAATAAATATTGGCTATGGTATCATGACATAGAAACATAGAAACATAGAAAATAGGTGCAGGAGTAGGCCATTCGGCCCTTCGAGCCTGCACCGCCATTCAATATGATCATGGCTGATCATCCAGCTCAGTAACCTGTACCTGCCTTCTCTCCATACCCCCTGATCCCTTTAGCCACAAGGGCTACATCTAGCTCCCTCTTAAATATAGCCAATGAACTGGCCTCAACTACCTTCTGTGGCAGAGAATTCCACAGACTCACCACTCTCTGTGTGAAGAAATGTTTTCTCATCTCGGTCCTAAAAGACTTCCCCCTTATCCTTAAGCTGTGACCCTTGGTTCTGGACTTCCCCAACATCGGGAACAATCTTCCCGCATCTAGCCTCTCCAACCCCTTAAGAATTTTATATGTTTCTATAACATCCCCCCTCAGTCTTCTAAATTCCAGCGAGTATAAGCCTCGTCTATCCAGTCTTTCTTCATATGAAAGTCCTGCCATCCCAGGGATCAATCTGGTGAACCTTCTCTGTACTCCCTCTAAGGCTAGAATGTCTTTCCTCAGATTTGTAATGATATTGTAAGTCTTTTAAACTCGTTTTGAAAGGGCACATGAACTAATCATCTTACCAGAAGGACTACCTTAAATTCATAATGATGCTTTGAGCTCAGAAATAATACTTCATAGGGCCACACGGTGGCGCTGACGTTAATTGGCGCCAGTAAAAATTGTAGGTTTTCCCTAGTGTGTAGGATTGTGCCCGTGTGCAGGGATCGCTGGTCGGCGCGGACTCGGTGGGCCAAAGAGCTTGATCCCGTGCTGTATCTCTTAACTAAACTAAACTATTTGTAATGCTTGTCACACCATTCCATGAGCATTACAAATAAACTTTACATTTATCAGTAAACCAAAAGTGAAAAGTGCAGATGCTGAAAAACTGGAGCAAAAACCAAGTGCAGGAAATGCGGAGCAGATAAAAGGACATCATTCTTGCTATTGAGGGCGTGCAGCGTAGGTTTACTAGGTTAATTCCCAGAATGGCGGGACTGTCATATGTTGAAAGACTGGAGCGACCAGGCTTGTATACACTGGAATTTAGAAGGATGAGAGGGGATCTTATCGAAACGTATAAGATTATTAAGGGGTTGGACACGTTAGAGGCAGGAAACATGTTCCCAATGTTGGGGGAGTCCAGAACAAGGGGCCACAGTTTAAGAATAAGGGGTAGGCCATTTAGAACTGAGATGAGGAAAAACTTTTTCAGTCAGAGAGTTGTGAATCTGTGGAATTCTCTGCCTCAGAAGGCAGTGGAGGCCAATTCTCTGAATGCATTCAAGAGAGAGCTAGATAGAGCTCTTAAGGATAGCGGAGTCAGGGGGTATGGGGAGAAGGCAGGAACGGGGTACTGATTGAGAATGATCAGCCATGATCACATTGAATGGCGGTGCTGGCTCGAAGGGCCGAATGGCCTCCTCTTGCACCTATTGTCTATTGTCCATTGTATCTGTGAAAAGAAAAACGGAGTTAGTGTTTTGAGTTAAAGACCCTTTGTCAGAGTTCCAACGCAAGGTCTTCAGTGTGAAATGTTGACTCTCTTTCCACAGATGCTGCCTGACTTGCTGAGTGTTTCCTGCATTTTCTAATTCTGTCCAAAATTTCCAGTCCTTAACAAAAAGGTTTTGCTGAATTTATGTTGGCAATGTCATGAGATTGAAGGGGTTCAGAAAAGATTTTCGAGGATGTTGCCAGGACTGGAGGGTGTGAGCTATAGGGAGAGGTTGAGCAGGCTGTGTCTCTATTCTTCGGAGCATAGGAGGATGAGGGGTGATCTTATAGAGATGTACAAAGTCATCAGAGGAATAGATCGGGTAGATGCACAGAGTCTCTTGCCCAGAGTAGGGGAATCGAGGACCAGAGGACATAGGTTCAAGGTGAAGGGGAAAAGATTTAGTAGGTATCCGAGAGGTAACTTTTTCACACAGAGGGTGCTGGGTGTATTGAACAAGCTGCCAGAGGAGGTAGTTGAGTCTGGGACTATCCCTTCATTTAAGAAGCAGTTGGACAGATACATGGATAGGACAGGTTTGGAGGGATGTGAACTAGGCGCAAGCAGGTGGGACTAGTATGGCTGGGACATGTTGGCCGGAGTGGGCAAGTTGGGCTGAAGGGCCTGTTTCCACATTGTATCGCGCTAAGACTTTTTTTTCCCATTCATCAGATCCTTAAAGCTGTAATAACTCCAAAGTATCTTCTTATCCTGGATTATCACCAATCAAATCTGGAGCATTGGCTTTTGAAGGACCTCAAATCGCATTTGGCTGGAGATGGACAACTGGCCACATACTCTTTGCCTTTTGAATTCCAGGCCATAGAAGCAATACTTCATCACAGGGTTAGTAGAAGAGAATTATTTATATTGCTAAAAAAAAAATCAGTGCTTACCAACATTACTGCATTTTCCTCCTGCAGAATGAATGGCATGGTTGAGAGGACATAAATGTTTTGGAAAGCAAAGTCAACCTCGGCATAGTTTAGTTTATTGTCACATGTACCGAGGTACAGTGAAAAGCTTTTGCTAAGTAGTCAGCAGCAAGACCACACATGATTACAATCGAGCCATTTACAGTGTATGTAAGGGATGTGTAGGAAAATAACTGCAGATGCTGGTTCAAATTGAAGGTAGACACAAAATGCTGGAGTAACTCAGTGGGTCAGGCAGCATCTCAGGAGAGAAGGAATGGGTGACGTTTCGGGTCGAGACTGAAGAAGGGTCTCGACCCGAAACGTTACCCATTCCTTCTCTCCTGAGATGCTGCCTGACCCGCTGAGTTACTCCAGCATTTTATGTCCACAGGCACACTGTAGATAAGAGTGTTCGACTGTGTCAATTTGAATGAGTCAATTGTCTCCTGTATTTCATAGAATTTGGGGCAATATTTTGTCATCAATTGGAGACCCCTCGGACTGTCTTTAATCGGACTTTACTGGACTTTATCTTCCACTAAACATTGCTCCCTTTATCATGCATCTGTATACTGTGGATGGCTCGATTGTAATCATGCATTGTCTTTCTGGCTAGCACTCATCAAAAGCCTTTCACTATATCGCTGCACACATGACAATAAACTAAATTAAACAATAGAAGATTGGCTAATTCAAAGAAAAGAGTCAGGATAAGTGGATAATTTTTGGGCTTGACTGCATCTATAACTAATGGGGTTCCGCAAGTATCAGTGCTGGGTCTATAGCTAATTACAACGTATATTAATGGTTTGGGCAAAGCGACTGACTGCTTTGTGTCTGTACGAAAATAACTGCAGATGCTGGTACAAATCGAAGGTAGACACAAAATGCTGGAGTAACTCAGTGGGTCAGGCAGCATCTCAGGAGAGAAGGAATGGTTGACGCTTCGGGTCGAGACACTTCATCAGACCCGAAACGTCACCCATTCCTTCTCTCCTGAGATGCTGCCTGACCTGCTGAGTTACTCCAGCATTTTGTGAATAAATACCTTCGCTTTGTATCTGTAATTACTGATAATATAAAGAGAGGGAAAGTTGTGAGAAGCATGCGTAAGTTAAGCAAATGGGTAAAACACTAGCGGATAGATAGTGAGGAGAAATGTGAAGTGGTGAATCTGTGGATGTCATTGCCACAGAAGGCCGAGGAGGCCAAGTCAATGGATATTTTTAAAGTGGAAATTAACAGATTCTTGATTAGAACGGGTGTCAGGGGTTATGGGGAGATGGCAGGAGAATAGGGTTGAGAGGGAGAGACAGATCAGCCATGATTCAAATGGCGGAGTAGACTTGATGGGCTGAATGGCCTAATCCGGCTCCTAGAACTTATGAACTTATGAAGTTAAGAACTTTATGTACAATGGACCCACAGTAGAAAAATAGGATTTTGCTTAAATGGAGACACACCTTAGGTAGATGCTGTTATACAGAGGAATCTTGGTGTCCTTCAAAATTCAATAAGATAGCATGCAGGTACAGCGAGCAGTTAGGAAGACAAATGAAAAACTAAACTTTATGGTAGGATGTGCATAGAGAACTTCTTCACAGTGTATAGAGAACTTCTATATAAAATGTGTGCAGAGAACCTCTTCAAAGAACTTCTTCAGTCTGAAGAAGAGTCTCGACCCGAAACGTCACCCATCCCTTCTCTCCTGAGATGCTGCCTGACCGGCTGAGTTACTCCAGCATTTTGTGAAATAAATACCTTTGGTGAGGGAACATATTCCCTTCTGGGCATAATTTCAGAATAAGGGGTCACTTAATTAAGAATGAGATGAGTCATGAGTCTTTAGGATCCTCGCAGTGGGGACTGTTCTACTTTCTTGCCTGATCCCCATAACCCTTGACTTCCCTACAGAATGCAAATCTGGCCTGGGATGTAATAGTTCAGTCCCATGCAGTCACCAGCCTAGACACACGCTTTATTTACACTCATAAAGCCTGCTTATTTGGAGTATTGTGTTCAGTTTTGGTCATTCTGTTATAGGTGCTATTTCTCCAGCAGAGGGCCAACAAACACAAGAAAATAACTGCAGATGCTGGTACAAATCGAAGGTATTTATTCACAAAATGCTGGAGTAACTCAGCAGGTCAGGCAGCATCTCGGGAGAGAAGGAATGGGTGACGTTTCGGGTCGAGACCCTTCTTCAGGCTGATGTCAGGGAGGCGGGACAAAGGAAGGATATAGGTGGAGACAGAAAGATGGAGGGAGATCTGGGAAGGGGGAGGGGAAGAGAGGGACAGAGGAACTATCTAAAGTTGGAGAAGTCGATGTTCATACCGCTGGGCTGCAAGCTGCCCAGGCGAAATATGAGGTGCTGTTCCTCCAATTTCCGGTGGGCCTCACTATGGCACTGGAGGAGGCCCATGACAGAAAGGTCTAACTGGGAGTGGGAGGGGGAGTTGAAGTGCTCGGCCAACAAATATAATGTTTGTCGACCTTCTAAAAACCTGTCGTGAACCTATGGCAGTCCCAAGCAACCATGCTCTACAGCTTGGCTGCATGTATGTTTATGAGATCCAGATATCCCTAAAGATTTTGTACATTGTTCTGCTTAGTGAAGCCAGCTGATAAGTGCACCATCTAACAATGGATGTTTATCAGGTAGCGTATGCCCATTTTCCTGAAAGGTTTTATCTTTTATGTTGTCCAGATTAGTGCTCTGCAAGCAAGTCTGAATGAGTTGCAACCTCAAATATTGGAGACCTTAGAAGCTCTGGTCAATCCCAAACAAATGTCGATTGATCGAAGCAAACTGCATATTTTACTTCAAGACAGCAAAAAGTAAGAGTAAACTAATGGAGAAAGAGGAATTTGATAGAAGTATTATACACCGATGAGCCAAAACATAATGACCACTGACAGGCGAAGTGAATCAAATTGGTTATCTTGTTACAATGGCACCTGTCAAGGGGTGGGATATATTAGGCATCAAGTGAACAGTCAGTTCTTGAAGTTGATGTGTGGATGGATGCAGGAGAAATGGGCAGGAGTAAAGACCTGAGCGACTTTGGCAAGGGCCAAATTGTTATGGCCAGACGACTGGGTCAGAGCATCTCTGAAACGGCAAGGCTTGTGGGGTGCTGCTAAAGGATCTGCTGCTAATGTTTTGGTGCCAGATACCACAGTACACCTTCAGGAGGACCAACAGCATATTAGGCAGGTGGTCACAATGTTTTGGCTCATCAGTGTACGTTGTAGCACAGAAGATGGCCATTTGACCCATCATGTTTATCCAGGCTCAAAAGTGGACTTGAGGAAGTTTTTGGTCCATAGTTTACAACCCTTCAAGTCCTCAAATGAATGTTTCCTGCCTTCGTTATCCTTTATTATTTGTCCCATGCATTGATAAATGGATATTATCATCATTGATAAAATCAGCTTTATTGAGTAAAACGATTTCTCCTTCTTATCCTCCTCTCAATTAACTTATGTTTTCGGGAGGCACATTATCTTGTTAATTCTCCCTATGAAGGAAATGTGGTCTTTTCTTGTGTTCAGGCCTCTCACAATATTACACACCTCAATTAAATCTCCCCTTAGTTTCCTTTGTTGTAAAAACAAAACAGTTTCATCATTAACAGTCACCCTCATAACAATAATTCTAAAGTCCTGGCAACATACACATAGATTTCCTCTGTCATCTTTGGTTCCTTTGCATTTTTTTTTAACAATATGCTTACCAGCACAGTTCCCGGTATATATCCCAAAATGTCTTCTGAACCACCTTTATTATCATATCATATCATATATATACAGCCGGAAACAGGCCTTTTCGGCCCACCAAGTCCGTGCCGCCCAGCGATCCCCGTACATTAACACTATCCTACACCCACTAGGGACAATTTTTACATTTACCCAGCCAATTAACCTATATACCTGTACGTCTTTGGAGTGTGGGAGGAAACCGAAGATCTCGGAGAAAACCCACGCAGGTCACGGGGAGAACGTACAAACTCCTTACAGTGCAGCACCCGTAGTCAGGATCGAACCTGAGTCTCCGGCGCTGCATTCGCTGTAAAGCAGCAACTCTACCGCTGCGCTACCATGCCGCCCATATTATCTGTACTGCTATCTTAAATCAGTCTGAAGAAAGGTCTCGACCCAAAACGTCACCCATTCCTTCTCTCCAGAGATGCTGCCTGTCCCGCTGAGTTACTCCAGCATTTTGTGTCTACATTCGATTCAAACCAGCCTCTGCAGTTCTTTCCAACACAGTGCTACCTGAATTAACAGTTTGAGGTTCAACCAACACTTTCTTTATGAACTCCAATGACAAAGCTAGTAGAGCTACTGCCTCATAGTGCCAGAGATCTGGGTTCAATGCTGATTTTAGCAGCGGTGTACGGAATTTACATATTCTCCCTGTGATCCGTGTGGGTTTCCTCCAGGTGCTCCAGATTCCTCCCACATCCGAAAGACACAGGTTAGTAGGTTAAATTGGCCGTTAGAAATTGCCTCAATATGTCAATAGACAATAGGTGCAGGAGTAGGCCATTCGGCCCTTCGAGCCAACACTACCATTCAATGTGATCATGGCTGATCATTCTCAATCAGTACCCCGTTCCTGCCTTCTCCCCATACCCCCTGACTCCGCTATCCTTAAGAGCTCGGTTTGGTTTGGTTTATTTTAGAGATATAGCATGGAACTTCAGCCCACCAAATCCGTGCCGACCATCGATCGCCCGCTCACACTAGTTCTGTTATACCACTTTCTCATTCACTCACTCACTTCACACTAGGGGTGGTTTATAGAAGCCAATTAACCCGCACGTCTTTGGAAATGTGAGGGAAAACCGGAGCACCCGGAGGAATCCCACGCGGTAGAATCCGAGTGTGAGGAGAATGTTGAGAGAATAAAAAATGGGATCAATGTAGAATTTGTGTAAGTGGGCGGTTGATTGTCAGTGTGGACTTAGTGGGCCAAAGGGCGTGACTCCATGTCTCCATGCCCCCTGCTGCCTTGCCACCATGTCACCATTCACCACGTCATGATCATCTTTGGAAAATCTGTAAGGATTCTTACAACCAAAACGTTTAAACTTGGTGCATCCTGATTCTCATCTATAACCCATCATCCCAGTGCTTGGTTCTATATTGGATTCTGAAAAATATCAAGAGCTTAAAATATTCATCCTCGTTGTCAAATGTTTAGTGATGGAGCGCGGAAACAGGTTCTTCGGCCCACCGAGTCCATGCCAACCAGTGATCCCTGCATACTAGCACTATCCTACACACGAGGGACAATTTACAATCCTTACCGAAGCCAATAAGCCTACAAACATGTACTTCTTTGGAGTGTGGGAGGAAACCGGAGAAAACCCACGCAGGTCACAGGGAGAACATACAAACTCCGTTCAGACAGCACCCGTAGTCAGGATCGAACCCGGGTCTCCGGAGCTGTAAGGTAGAGAATGTGTGCATACGAAGAAATGTGCACAGCTTGTAATGCATTCTCTCAGTATTTTTCACCTGTGTTATTTCAAAGCTTGTCTGGATTGGAGACGGACGTAAAGGTCTTCAAGGAGACGTTGCTGGAGATTCTAGATGAAGAGAAGCTGCTAAAGGAACTTTGTCTCACCAGCGACCATCTTGTTTCGTATGTGTGGAGCTTTCCTTATTGTCACCCATGTTAAAAGTCTCCCGGGTTTGACCGCTTTTAATTTCATCAGCGTGCAGTGCAGAAAGCAAAGGGATCAGCTTTTACTTTGAGGTGAATTGAGAAATAGAAAACCTTTCCCCTCAGTCTAAATAGCAAGCCGGGTGAAAACGCAAAAAGATTCTGCTTAAGATGATATATTTTCTAAGCAGATGACATTTGTATTAATAAGTGTGGGGAAATGCCTATACCCAGATATATACTATTTATATGTTATTCATTCAATATGCATTCAAGAGAGAGCTAGATAGAGCTCTTAAGGATAGCGGAGTCAGTGGGTATGGGGAGAAGGCAGGAACGGGGTACTGATTGAGAATGATCAGCCATGATCACATTGAATGGTGATGCTGGCTCGAAGGGCCGAATGGCCTCCTCCTGCACCTATTGTCTATTGTCTATGTACAGGTTTCTAACTATACCCTGGTATATGCAGGTATATAGCTACACCCAGGTATATACCTTTACCTGGAGTTAGATTCTATTGTGTTTCACCTCAGAGTGATTTGTTTAATACCGACAGTCTAGTTTAATGAAGCCAGAAAATGCTGGGGACGCTCAGTGGGGGTGGTGCATTTCTGGAGAGAGCAACAGAGGTAACGTTTCCAGTCTGCAACCTTTTGTCAGAGCTGGGAAAGGTTAGAAATTAAATGGGTTTCAGTTTGCAGAGAAGAGAAGGGTGAAGAGAGCACAAAAAAAATGTCTGCAATCTGATAACCGGGTTTCCAGCGTCTCACAAGTGTGGGCCGCACAGTGGCGCGGCGGTAGAGTTGCTGCCTTACAAGGCCAGAGACCCGGGTTCAAGCCTGACTTCAGGTGCTGTCTGTATGGAGTTTGCACATTCTCCTTGTCTCCGGGTGCTCCGGTTTCCTCCCACGCTCCAAAGACGTACAGGTTTGTAGGTTAATTGGCTTTGGTAAGTTGTTAAATTGTCCCTGGTGTGTAGGATAGTGCTAGTGTACGTGTGATCACTAGTCGGTGCTGACTCGGCGGGCTGAAGGGCCTGTTTCCGCGCTGTATCTCTAAAGTCTAAAGGCACGGTGGCGCAGCGGTAGAGTTGCTGCCTTACAGCGCTTGCAGCGCCGGAGACCCGACTACGGGCGCCGTCTGTACGGAGTTTGTACGTTCTCCCCGTGACCTGCGTGGGTTTTCTCCAAGATCTTCGGTTTCCTCCCACACTCCAAAGACGTACAGGTATGTAGGTTAATTGGCTTGGTGTATGTATAAAATTGTCCCTAGTGTGTGCAGGACAGTGTTAGTTTGCGGGGATCACTGGTCGGTAGGCCGAAGGGCCCGTTTCCACGCTGTATCTCTAAACTAAACTAAACTAAAGAAAACATAAATAATTCCTCAGCTGCAGCCATATGTTACCTTAGGAACAGGAAAGGAGGGGTAATACTTAGTAGATACAAGTAAACTGCAGATGCCTGTTCACCAAAATAAAGACACAAAATGCTGGAGTAACTCAGGGGCTCAGGCATTATCACTGGAGAACATGGGTAGGTGACATTTCAGGTTGAGACCCATCTTCAGACTCAGTAATGCTTCGTATGATTATGCTTAATGTGGAGCAGGATTGTCACTGAAATGTGTGCAAAAAAGAATTTCACCGTACTTTAGTTTTAGTTTAGTTTAGAGATACAGCGCAGAAACAGGCCCTTCGGCCCACCGAGTCCGTGCCGACCAGCGATCCCCGTACACAGTGAAAAGCTTTTCACAAAAAGCTGGAGTAACTCAGCGGGACAGGCAGAATCTATGGAGAGAAGGAATGTGATAGACAATAGGCAATAGGTGCAGGAGGAGGCCATTCGGCCCTTCGAGCCAGCACCGCCATTCAATGTGATCATGGCTGATCATTCTCAATCAGTACCCCGTTCCTGCCTTCTCCCCATACCCCCTGACTCCGCTATCCTTAAGAGCTCTATCCAGCTCTCTCTTGAATGCATTCAGAGAATTGGCCTCCACTGCCTTCTGAGGCAGAGAATTCCACAGATTCACAACTCTCTGACTGAAAAAGTTTTTCCTCATCTCAGTTCTAAATGGCCTACCCGTTATTCTTAAACTGTGGCCCCTTGTTCTGGACTCCCCCAACATTGGGAACATGTTTCCTGCCTCTAACGTGTCCAACCCCTTAATAATCTTATACGTTTCGATAAGATCTCCTCTCATCCTTCTAAATTCCAGTGTATACAAGCCCTTAATATTTGCTCTTAATCTGCTCTTAATATTTTCTTCCTTGCACTTCTGCAAAGTCCCTTGCAATACAGGTGTGGGTTTTAAAAACAACCAATTGAGCACGAATGTTGCTTGCATAAAGCGCAAAGTTTAGCTTTAAAATATTGTACCATCAGACTGCAAATTGCTGCCAAAGACTTGATGCCATTATACGTTTTGCTATAGAACTTGCTCCATCCGGGATCTGTGGACGTGCAATGTTTTAACTTTGGTTTTCCGCAGCCATCGCAATGTGATGATGCGCTTGAACCTCCAGCTGACGATGGGAACGTTTTCCATATCCCTCTTTGGAATCCTTGGCGTCGCCTTTGGCATGAACTTGGAATCCTCCTTTGAGGAGGTGAGGTTGGTTTGATGTACGGTTTTGGTGATTAATGTCACCGATGCATTGCAGTGAGCTGGGCTGGGCTGGGCTGAGGCATGGTGCCAATCTTAGGCCAGGTCGATTTTCATTTGCCCTGACCCTGAAGAAAGATCAGAGAGCTGGCTATAAAACGGGCACTAGACAATAGACAATAGGTGCAGGAGTAGGCCATTCGGCCCTTCTAGCCAGCACCACCATTCAATGTGATCATGGCTGATCATGCTCAATCAGTACCCGGTTCCTGCCTTCTCCCCATACCCTCTGACTCCGATATCCTTAAGAGCTCTATCTAGCTCTCTCTTGAATGCATTCAGAGACTTAGCCTCCACTGCCTTCTGAGGCAGTGAATTTCACAGATTTACAACTCTCTGACTGAAAATGTTTTTCCTCATCTCCGTTGTAAATGGCCTACCCCTTATTCTTAAACAGTGCCCCTGGTTCTGGACTCCCCCAACATTGGGAACATGTTTCCTGCCTCTAACGTGTCCAACCCCATAATAATCTTATATGTTTTGATAAGATCCCCTCTCATTCTTCTAAATTCCAGTGTATACAAGCCCAGTCGCTCCAGTCTTTCAAAATACGATAGTCCCGCCATTCCGGGAATTAACCTAGTAAACCTATGCTGCACGCCCTCAGTCTTTCCTCCCTGCAATTGATTGTCAGTGAGAATGTGCAGTGGATTTTAGTTTAGTTTAGAGGTACAGCATGGAAATCATAAGGTCATAAGTGATTGGAGTAGAATTAGGCCATTCAGCCCATCAAGTCTACCCTGCCATTCAATCATGGCTGCTCTATCTCTCCATCCTAACCCCATTCTCCTGCCTTCTCCCCATAACCTCTGACACCTGTACTTATCAAAAATCCGTCCATCTCTGCCTTAAAAATATCCAATGACGTGGCCTCCACAGCCTTCTGTGGAAATAGGCCCTTCAGCCCATGGAGTCCTCGCCAACCAACGATACCCCTACCCTAGTTCTATC
Source organism: Rhinoraja longicauda (assembly GCF_053455715.1). Taxonomy (NCBI): domain Eukaryota; kingdom Metazoa; phylum Chordata; class Chondrichthyes; order Rajiformes; family Arhynchobatidae; genus Rhinoraja; species Rhinoraja longicauda. Next base: position 12,255,645 of record NC_135954.1, read on the forward strand.
CCACATACCGGGGACATTTTATAGCAGCCAATTAACTTACAAACACAGATTTGTTCTGTAACTTTTCATATCTCTAGTTTTCCCTCTCCTGACTCTCAGTCTGAAGAAGGGTCTCGACCCGAAACATCACCTATTCCTTTTCTCCAGAGATCTTGCCTGACCCGCCGAATTACTTCCAGCGTTTTGTGTCTAACTTACAAACCTGTATGGCTTTGGAGTGTGGGAGGAAACCAGAGCACCCGGAGAAAACCCATGTGGTCACAGGGAGGATATGCAAATTCCGTACACACTCTGGCGTTGTCAGGCAGCAATTCTACCGCTGTGCCACTGTGCCAAAATGAAATGACGCAGCTGCAAAGTGAATAGGTGGCATGAGATAGAGTTGCTGCCTTACAGCGCCAGAGACCCAGGTTCAACCCTGACTGCTGGTGCTGTCTGAATGGAGTTTGTACATTCTCCCTGTGACCACGTGGGTTTTCTCCTGGGGCTCCGGTTTCCTCCCACATTCTAAAGACGTACAGGTTTGTAGGTTAATTGGTTTCGGTAAAATTGTAAATTGTCCCTAGTGCGTAGGATAGTGCTAATGTGCGGGGTGATCGCTGTTCGGCAGAGACTCGCTGGGCCGAAGGGCCTGTTTCCACGCTGTATCTCTAATGTCTAAAGTAAAGTCTTAAGTCTAATAAAATTATGACTTCATGTGTCTACACACTGTAAATGGCTCAATTGGAATCATGTATTGTCTTTCTGCTGACAGGATAGCACGCAAAAAAAAGATTTTCGCTGTACCTCTGTACATGTGACAATAAACTAAACTGAAACTGACTGAACAGTTTTCTGTTGTTCATTTTCAGGACCCCAGGTTCTTCTGGTTAATAACTGGAATAATGTTTCTCGGGAGCGGACTAATGTGGCGACGCTTGCTATCGTTTCTTGGTCACCACCTGGAACGCCCAGCACCCCCATCGGTATGTCTCAGTCTTATAATCTGTATACTAAAACTCTTGTTTTGTTTTGTTTATTTGTTCCTGAACTACAGGGGGGGAGGGGAGGAGCGGTGGGGGGGGGGCAGGGGAAGAGGGGGAGGTGGAAGAGAAGGAGGGGGGAAGGGGAAGAGGGGGAGGGGGGGGAGGGAGGGAGGGAGGGAGGGAGGGAGGGAGGGAGGGAGGGAGGGAGGGAGGGAGGGAGGGAGGGAGGGAGGGAGGGAGGGAGGGAGGGAGGGAGGGAGGGAGGGAGGGAGGGAGGGAGGGAGGGAGGGAGGGAGGGAGGGAGGGAGGGAGGGAGGGAGGGAGGGAGGGAGGGAGGGAGGGAAGAGGGTGAAGGGGGTGGGGGGGAGGGGGAGGGAGTGAGGGAAGAGAGGGTGTTGCACCAATGCGGAAGAGGTTTGGGCCCAAAGTGTCCACTTGGTCTAGTTTCATTCTAAAAGCACAGAACGAGACCATTTTTCTCACTGACCCCATTCACCCTGTTTGAGAGTTAGCCAGTCAATAGACAATAGACAATAGGTGCAGGAGGCCATTCAGTCCTCCCAAAACTTCGCTTTCTCCATAACAGTACAAGTTCCTCACTTCCAGGTCCAATAATATTGCCAATGATAAATCAATACCAATTTTCCTATTGGAGTCACTAATATTCCAGAGCTGTATAAGATCATGAAAGGCACAGATAGGGTGAAAGCACAGGGTCTTCTTCCAGGCTAGGAGAATCGTGAACTATAGGGCATAGCTTTCAGGTAAGAGGGGAAAATTCAATAAGACCCTGAGGGGCAACTTTTTCACAGTGAGGGTGTTGGGTGTGTGAATCGAGCTGACAGAGGCAGGTACAATAACAAAATTAAAAAGACATTTGGATAAGTATATGGATGTGATGGATATGGGCCAAATGCAGGCAAATGATAAGACAAATTCATATAGGGCATCTTGCATGGCTTTGACGAGTTGGGCCAAATGGCCTGTTTCTGTACTGTATAACTCTGACTAGTGTGCTCTACTACATCATTTGAAAACTGAAATTGCCAATTGGAATATTATAGTCTGGTACACTGCAATAATTTTTACAAAAGTGTCTATTTAAGTGAGATATCGCATTCAAATTCACATGCGTTCATGGATAATGAATATGTTGCACTTTTAGAAATGATTGGACCAAGTGGGCCCAAACCTGCATTGGTGCAGCACCCTCTCCTCTCCCCATCCCCTTTCACCCTCCCCTCTCCCCCTCCCCCCAACAAACAAACAAACAAACAAACAAGAGTTTTAGTATATAGATAACAACTTCTGTGGGACTGTCTTCGTCATTCATTGTTGGGGTATGGGATCACTTGCAAGGCCAACATTTACTGGCCTTGGCTGACCATGAGAATGAAGTGAACTACAGCAGTTCATGTGGTACAATGAATGGACTGGGTTTCAAAATCTGCATCAAGAGATTTCAGCGATGATCGTACTTGAGGCATTTTAATCGACTGCAGTTTGATTTGGATCTTTCTGGTATAACCCTTCTTTGATGTGATTAATTTCATGGATGTGACTGTGATAAAAACAGAGGACTTGCTCTTTTTCACCTTCATGTTATCAGTGAATATTTGCAAGTCTTCAGCAGCAGGTTCAGTGTTCAGGTCCTATTTTACATGTTCCCAAAGAGCAGCAAAGAGCCACAGCCTAACATTTCGAGAATGTAATGTTTCAATTGAATCCTGCTTCAATGTTGATTTTTAAATAATTTGATTTTAAATCATTCTTGGTGATTGTCAGCATTATTCACGCTACTCCTTTTATAATGTCAATAGCTCAATCGTCTCTGCCTCAGAAGGCAGTGGAGGCCAAGTCTCTGAATGCATTCAAGAGAGAGCTAGATAGAGCTCTTAAGGATAGCGGAGTCAGGGGGTATGGGGAGAAGGCAGGAACGGGGTACTGATTGAGAATGATCAGCCATGATCACATTGAATGGCGGTGCTGGCTCGAAGGGCCGAATGACCTCCTCCTGCACCTATTGTCTATTATCTATTGTCTAAAGAAGGGTCTCGACCTGAAACTTCATCCAATCCTTCTCTCCAGAGATGTTGCCTGTCCTGCTGAGTTACTCCAGCATTTTGCGTCTATCGTCGGTTTAAACCAGCATCTGCAGTTCCTTCCTACACAGCTGGATTGTAATCATGTATTGTCCTTCTGCTGACTGGTTAGCACGCAACAAAAGCTTTCTACTGTACCTCGGTACACGTGACAATAAACTAAACTAAACTCAACCTTTTTTGTTGTTCTAGATGCCCTCTATCTTGAAAAGATCACAGCTGCCGGGTGGAAGAGTCGGCCTAAGACATGGTTCAAAATTATAAAGATCCCAACGCGTCGATATACGTTGATAATGGACTCTGCAAGCTAAACCTGATAACACCAGATAGGAAGGATGATACAGGAGCAATATTTGTAGAACCATCTACAAGGAGCAATTCAGTTCAGCAAATAAATTGCATTCGCATTTTGGATTGAAAGGGCAATATTTTGGGTTGTTAAAAATCTGCAGGAATCCATACGTTCTTATCACTTGCAACCCTGAGTTCACAACCAATTCGGCCCATCAAGGCAGTGGAGGCCAATTCACTGGATGAATTTAAAAGAGAGTTAGATAGAGCTCTAGAGGCTAGCGGAATCAAGGGATATGGGGAGAAGGCAGGCACGGGTTACTGATTGTGGATGATCAGCCATGTTCACAATGAATGGCGGTGCTGGCTCGAAGGGCCAAATGGCCTCCTCCTGCACCTAATTTCTATGTTTCTACAAGTTGTTCTTCGTCTCTGCGCTTAAGCTCACAGACTGTTCTTTTCAAGGAGTGGCACAGAGACGTCATGGTGGCTCACCTGTAGAGTGACTGCCTTACAGCGCCAGAGACCCGGGTTCAATCCTGACTGCAGGTGTTATCCGTACGGAGTTTGTACGCTCTCCCCGTGATCACATGGGTGTTCTCCGGGTGGTCCGGTTTAACTCCCGCACTCCAAAGACGTGCAGGTTTTAATAGGTTATTTGGCTTCAGTAAGTTGTAAAATTGGCCTCAGTGTGTGTAGGTTAGTGTACGGGGTGATCGCTGGTCAGTGTGGACTCGGTGGGCCAAAGGGCCTGTTTCTGCGCTGTAATCTCAAAAAGCGCAAAATTTCCACTCAGTTTCCATCGCTGTGTTACGGCAGGTTTTAGAAACCTTTGAAGGTCAGACCCACGAGAGACCAAAAAAAAGAATTTAATTACACAGGGCAATCTGCACTGTCCAGGGTAAAGTTTAGTGAGTTAATGCTTCCTGTAGTCATGCATTCCCCTTTTTAAAACATGAAAATTATGGCTATAGATTCTTATTTATTTTACCGTAATTACTTATGCATTAGAAGTCTTTGTAACTTACACAATCAGTGTTCTTTAGCTAAGAGTTCAAGGTAGATATTGCCAGTGAAATAGTGTCAACAGTTGGCTTTACGAGATGTTAACCCTCCTGTCCCCTCAAGACAATTTAATTTATTCTATCTCATGGAGAAACAATTGGTTGCAGTTTTCAACTTGCCCTGCAGCACATGAGTTTGGGAAGTTGATGCTGGAGGATTTAACCCTGTATACACTTAACGAATGATTAAACAAAAAAATCACAGTCCAGTACAAGCGAAATGTTTTCATGCAGTTTTATTAAATGTAAATAAAAGCTCAAAGGCCGCAAAAACATAAAATTCAAAGCAAAAATATTTATAGATATAAAATATGGATTATTGCACTACTAAATATTTATAGATATAAAATATGGATTATTGCACTACTTTTGAGGTCTTGGCTCGTTTTATGTAGTCCGAACCATAGGGAACCATAGAGAACAAAAGGGTCATAAGGTCAAAAGGAATAGGAGTAGAATTAAGCCATCCGGCCCATCAAATATACTCCGCCTTTCAATCATGGCTGATCTATCTCTCCCTCATAACCCCATTCTTCTGCCTTCGCCCCATAACCTCTGACACCTGCACTGATCAAACATCTATCTATCTCTGCCTTAGAAATATCCACTGACTTGGCCTCAACCGCCTTCTGTGGCAAAGAATTCCACAGATTCACCACCCTCTGACTAAAGAAATGTCTCTTCATTCCCTTCCTAAAGGAACATCCTTTAATTCTGAGGCTATGACCTCTAGTTCTAGGCTCTACCACTAATGGAAACATCCTCTCCACATCCACTCTATCCAAGTCTTTCACTATTCTGTATGTTTCAGTGAGGTCCCCCTCATTCTTCTAAACTCCAGCGAGTACAGGCCCAGTGCTGACAAACGCTCATCATAGGATAACCTACTAATTCCTGGAATCATTCTTGTAAACCTCCTCTGGACCCTCTCCAGAGCCAGCACATCCGTCCTCAGATATGGTGCCCAAAATTGCTCACAATATTCCAAATGCAGCCTTACCAGCGCCTTATAGAGCCTCAAGATTACGTCTCTGTTTTTGTATACAAGCCCTCTTGAAATAAATGCTAGCATTGAGTTTGTTTTCTTTACTACCGATTTGACTTGCAGATTAACTTTTTGGGAATCCTGCATCAGCAATCCCAAATCCCTTTGCACTTCCGATTTCTGGATTCTCACCCCATTTAGAAAATAGTCTACGCCTTTATTCCTTCTACCAAAATGCATGACTCCACACTTTGCTACACGATATTCCATCTGTCACTTCTCTGCCCATTCTCCCAACCTGTCCAATTCCTTCTCCAGAGTTCCTGCTTTCTCTACACTACCTGCCCCTCCACCTAGTTTCGTATCATCCGCAAACTGTGCCACAAAGCCTTCACTCCCCTCGTCCAAATCATTAATATTCAACGTGAAGAGTAGCGGCCCCAGCACCGACCCTTGCGGAACTCTGCTAGTCAATGGCAGCCAACCAGAAAAATCCCCCTTTATTGACACTCTTTGTCTTCTGCCATCCAGCCAATCTGCTGTCCATGCTAGTACCTGCCCTTTGATACCGTGGGCGCTCATCTTCCTAAGCAGCCTAACGTGTGGCACCTTACCAAAGGCTTTCTGAACATCTAAGTAAACATCAACTACTGACTCTCCTTTGTCTGTCCTGCTATTTACTTCAAAGACTTCCAGCAAATTTGTCAAGCAACATCTCCCCTTCTCAATAGACAAGACAATAGGTGCAGGAGGAGGCCATTCGGCCCTTCGAGCCAGCACCGCCATTCAATGTGATCATGGCTGATCATTCTCAATCAGTACCCCGTTCCTGCCTTCTCCCCATACCCCCTGACTCCGCTATCCTTAAGAGCTCTATCCAGCTCTCTCTTGAATGCATTCAGAGAATTGGCCTCCACTGCCTTCTGAGGCAGAGAATTCCACAGATTCACAACTCTCTGACTGAAAAAGTTTTTCCTCATCTCAGTTCTAAATGGCCTACCCCTTATTCTTAAACTGTGGCCCCTTGTTCTGGACTCCCCCAACATTGGGAACATGTTTCCTGCCTCTAACGTGTCCAACCCCTTAATAATCTTATACGTTTCGATAAGATCTCCTCTCATCCTTCTAAATTCCAGTGTATACAAGCCTAGTCGCTCCAGTCTTTCAACATATGATAGTCCCGCCATTCCGGGAATTAACTTAGTAAACCTACGCTGCACGCCCTCAATATCCTTCCTTGTGTAAAAAAGTTGCCAATTAAA
>NC_135954.1:12864813-13059813 GCF_053455715.1 Rhinoraja longicauda
TAAGGATAGCAGAGTCAGGGGGTATGGGGAGAAGGCAGGAACGGGGTACTGATTGAGAATGATCAGCCATGATCACATTGAATGGCGGTGCTGGCTCGAAGGGCCGAATGGCCTACTCCTGCACCTATTGTCTATTGTCTATTGTCTATTTTGGGCACCAGACTGTGATCAGGCAATTGGACCATGCTACCAACATATAAAGAGCTGTCCTAAACTACTGTCTATCTCATGGGAGTCCCTTGGACTATCTTTGATCAGATTTTATTGGCTTTATCTTGCACTAAACATTATTCACGTTGGCTGGATAGAAGGAACTGAAGAAGGGTCTCAACCCAAAACGTCAACCATTCCTTCTCTCCAGAGATGCTGCCTGTCCCGCTGATATATTCCAGCATTTTGTGTTTATCACCTGCATAACCTTCAGTTAAAGGCCCAAAACTGCTCACAATACTCCAAATGAGGTCTGACCAGTGCCTTATAAAGCCTCGGCATTGCATCCCTGTTTTTATGCTGTAGTCTTCCTGAAATAAATGCTGACATTGCATTTGCCTTCTTTACTGCCGATTCAACTTGCAAATTAACCTTTGGGGAATTCTGCACCAGCTGTTCCAAGTCCCTTTGCACCTCCGATTTCCTGAATCCCTTCCCTGGTCCACCTGGTGGGTTTTAAATCAGACTGGTGTTATTTGGTGTGTTTGAGCACATCTTTTTATTTATGGATAAATTTAAAATAACAAGCATCTGGCATGGGATTTAAATGCACGATTACTGGTAAGGGCCACCATTATGCCGTGTGACTTCGGTTGTTCCAAAAGAAAAGGCCTCTTATCCCCTTCGAAGGGCGACCTTTGGTGGAGTAGGAATGGCTGTCTAGCCCACAAGATCGCATCAGCGTGTGACCTTGGGAAAACATTGCTGGGAGAGGGATTCTGAGCGGTAAAATTGAACAGGTGGCGGTTAGCGTATTGGGATCAAGAAGATGTTGGCAACAGGGAGTATTTTCAGAAATTGAATAGAAGTACTCCTGTGGGAACTTGGAAGCGAGATAACCAGCGAGTCCCTAACTTTGGAGAAAAGTAGGCAATTAATCATTTTAAAATGTCCTGTGAGTGTACACTGAAGGGGAGCCTTCCCCAGAACCTGCTCTCACAGTCGGGCTGATATGCAGCGTCACACATAACACAAATCTACTGAAGGACTGTTCATTTTAACAGAGGAATAATTCATCTATGATCTAACAATTGCACAACAAAAAAAATTGGGATACATTGTCTGCCTTTAGGCCAAGGAAATGTAAAATGAGTGATTTAAGTGTTGGTTTAAAATTATATTAATAACTCTTTCAAACTTATGCACATTTGGTTGATTGGCACAAAATACCTCGAGAACGAGAGAGAGAGAGAGAGAGTACTATCTAATTAAATCCTGTTCATTAACACATTTCTCTGTCAGTCTATAGGGTATAAAACTCTGGTGAGGAGAGGCAAAACCATTGCTCGCTTCCCTGAGCAACTCCAGGCTTATTCCCAGAATGGTCCACCGCATATTCAAACACTTGCATCCATTTTAGTCTCTGATCTTAAGGGCTAATTACATGTTGGTTTTAATTGAGCACAATTTTGTCGGAGATTTTTTTTGTTCCACTGGGGGAAATGAAGAGAGATTGAGAAAAAGAGAGAAAAGAGAAAAGAACTTTACTATCTATCATGTTGTCAGAATGGCTCCAAATGCTTGGGGCAGAATTAGTCAAGTCAAGTCAAGTCAATTTTATTTGTATAGCACATTTAAAAACAACCCACGTTGACCAAAGTGCTGTACATCAGTTCAGGTACTAAGAACGAACATACAATGGCACACAAAATGCTGGAGTAACTCAGCAGGTCAGGCAGCATCTCAGGAGAGATTCTCCTGAGATGCTGCCTGACCTGCTGAGTTACTCCAGCATTTTGTGAATAAATACTTTCGATTTGTACCAGCATCTGCAGTTATTTTCTTAAACTCTGTGGGTGAAAATGTTTCTGCAGTTATTTTCTTACACTACATAATAGCACACAAACATAACAGCACATACATAAACAGTTCACAGCGCCCCCTCAGAGGGCCTCAAACGCTAGGGAGTAGAAATAGGTTTTGAGCCTGGACTTAAAGGAGTCGATGGAGGGGGCAGTTCTGATGGGGAGAGGGATGCTGTTCCACAGTCTAGGAGCTACAACCGCAAAAGCGCGGTCACCCCTGAGCTTAAGCCTAGACCGCGGGATAGTCAGTAGCCCCAAGTCGGCCGACCTGAGGGACCTGGAGATAGAGTGGTGGAATTAACTGATTTTAGTTTTAGTTTAGAGCTACAGCACGGAAACAGGCCCCTCGGCCCACCGAGTCCGTACCCGAGCAACGATCCCCGAACATTAACGCTGTCCAACACACGCACCGGACAATTTACATTTTTACCAAGCCAATTAACCTAATGTTACGTCTTTGGGGTGTGGGAGGAAATCGAAGATCTCAGAGACAACCCACGCAGGTCACGGGGAGAACGTACAAACTCCGTACAGACAGCAACCGTAATCGGAATTGAACCCGGGTCTCTGGCGCTGTAAGGCAGCAACTCTACCGTTGAGCCACCTTTACGTTGCCCACAAATAGTATTGTTATACAGACAAACCCAATGGTCCAATGGTGCTTTATTGTCACGTGTGCACTGGGCAGTGAAACTCTTTTTGCATACATCACACATGCAAGAACACACATGCATACTTTGGCGGCATTTACAAAAGGTCCACACGCTTCATGCAGTGGAGCCTCTCCCGATCCAGGTAAGCCCCAGGCTGCTGCAGGGCCTCCTCCATCACCCTCGACCGGCTCAGCCTGCAAACCGCCTCGGCAGCCATTTACACACCACCGCCCGCTACTCCGATCAATCACGTCCCTTTGTTTTGCTGCTGTCGATAGACAATAGGCAATAGACAATAGGTGCAGGAGGAGGCCATTCGGCCCTTCGAGCCAGCACCGCCATTCAATGTGATCATGGCTGATCATTCTCAATCAGTACCCCGTTCCTGCCTTCTCCCCATACCCCCTGACTCCGCTATCCTTAAGAGCTCTATCTAGCTCTCTCTTGAATGTATTCAGAGAATTGGCCTCCACTGCCTTCTGAGGCAGAGAATTCCACAGATTCACAACTGAAAAAGTTTTCCTCATCTCAGTTCAATTGAGGGAAATAGGTTGGTTGGAAGGATTTTTCTGTTCTTCATTAGCTCATTTATATTTGCCTTAATGAATGGGGCAGTAAAGGGGACATGTTCACAAGGAGTCATTCAAATGAACAGTGCTTCCAACAATGTCGCACTCCCGAAGTACTGTACAGAATTGATAGCCCAGATTATCTTCTCAATTTGAACTCCAATCAGCCGAGCAAATGAAGTTCCCAGACAGTGCAATCATTATACTTTAATTAAAACTCTACAGTATGGGACATCATTAACATTAGTTTAGTTTAGTTTAGTTTAGTTTAGAGATACAGCACGGAAACAGGCCCTTTCGGCCTACCGGGTCCGCGCCGACCAGCGATCCCCGCAAACCAACACTATCCTATACCCACTAGAAACATTATTTTTTACATTTACCAAGCCAATTAACCTACAAACCTGTACGTCTTTGGAATGCGGGAGGAAACCGAAGACCTCGGAGAAAACCCACGCAGGTCACAGGGAGAACGCACAAACTCCGTATAGACGGCGCCCTTAGTCGGAATCGAACCCGGGTCTCCGGCGCTGCATTCGCTGTAAGGCAGCAACTCTACCGCTGCGCCACCATTAATGTGTCCATTAAGGGACACATTTTCTTAAGTGGTTACATGGCAAATGTAATCAAAAATTTGAAGATAGTCATTGTCAGGGTTGTCCTCAATCCCCTCGGTGGCGCAGCGGTAGAGTTGCTGCTTACCGGGTGGACCGGTTACAATCCTGACTACGGGTGCTGTCTACTGAGTTTGTACGTCTAGTTTAGTTTAGTTTTAGTTAAGAGATACAGAGTGGAAACAGGCCCTTTGCCACCGGCCCCGTGCCGACCAGCGATCACCCCATACACTAGGACTATCCTACACACTAGGGATAATTTACAATTTACAGAAGCCAATTAACCAACAAACCTGTACGTCTTTGGAATGTGGGAGGAAACAGAGTACCCGGAGAAAACCCACGCGATCAGGGGGAGAACGTACGAACTCCGTACAGACACCACCCGTAGTCAGGATCGAACCCGGATCTCTGGCGCTGTAAGACAGCGACTCTACCACTACCCGTGACTGCATGTTTTTTTCCCAGGGTGCCCCGGTTTCCTCCCACACTCCCAAGAAGTACAGGATTGTGGGTCAATTAGCGTTGGTAAAATTTGTTCCTGGTTTGTAGGATAGTGCTAGTGCGCGATCGGCTTGGACTTTGTGGGCCGAAGGGCCTGTTTGCGCGCTGTGTCTCTAAACTAAGCTGGCGCTTGCTCCCAGTGTTGGAAGTGTGTAGGAAGGAACTGCAGATGCTGGTTTAAACCGAAGATAGGTACAAAAAGCTGGAGTAACTGGCAGCATCTCCGGAGAGAAGGAATGGGTGACGTTGCGGGTCGAGACCCTTCTTCAGACGGCAGGTGTTGCTCTCAGACTTGCAAGTGATTGAAGAGCTCCTCGCTGGCTAGCAGTGACAATTTTGTCACAATGCGTTGATTATTTAATTGGTCCCAGCACTTCGTTGACGTGAAATCATTGTCAAGAGTATCTCCAGCCATGCAATGTGTCACGGGGGGGGGGGGGGGGGGGGGGTGGGGTGGGGGCATCAGATCATTTTGATTACTGTGCTTTATTCTTTACACAATGCCAATGAAGTATTTGGCAGCCTACAATTTTCTCCAGTGACATCTGGAGAAACAATGAGCGCAGTCTTCACCGTGTGTTAAATCCGTGACAAATGCAGATTACAGAATGGCCACTGTACATGACCTTTTCCTGGCCTCAGGACTTTGCATTAAACTGTGGGGAAAGGTGGTCACCACGAACAGGTTGTCCTCAGAGGAGAGTGTGGCCGCTAAGTCGCTGTATTTCGGTTGGATTTCTGAGCCTTTTCTGCAGGTCAGCCATTTTGTACGATTTCAGTGCCTCATTTCTGTCTCCTGGAGCAGAAATGGACCAGGAAGGTTTATGTGGCAAGTGGCCATACTAGGCTAATGCTACAGTGCAACGCTGAGTATTGCTGCCCCATGTCTCCAGGGTCAATAGACAATAGACAATAGGTGTAGGAGGAGGCCATTCGGCCCTTCGAGCCAGCACCGCCATTCAATACCCTCTCGGGTATTCTTAATCAGTACCCCGTTCCTGCCTTCTCCCCATACCCCCCATGACACCGCTATCCTTAAGAGCTCTATCCAGCTCTCTCTTGAATGCATTCAGAGAATTGGCCTCCACTGCCTTCTGAGGCAGAGAATTCCACAGATTCACAACTCTCTGACTGAAAAAGTTTTTCCTCATCTCAGTTCTAAATGGCCTACCCCTTACTCTTAAACTGTGGCCCCTTGTTCTGGACTCCCCCAACATTGGGAACATGTTTCCTGCCTCTAACGTGTCCAACCCCTTAATAATCTTATATGTTTCGATAAGATCTCCTCTCATCCTTCTAAATTCCAGTGTATACAAGCCTACATCTCACTTCCCTTCCCAGGCCAGGATTAATTCAATCTTTAACATCTACCTGTCATATGAGGAAAGATTGAAAAGACCAGGCTTGTATTCACCGGAGTTTAGAAGGATGAGAGAGGGATCTTATAGAGACATATAAAATTATAAAAGGACTGGACAAACTAGATGCAGGAAAAATGTTCCCAATGTCCAGAACCAGGGGCCACAGTCTTAGAATAAAGGGGAGGCCATTTAAAACTGAGATGAAAAGGCACTTTTTCACCCAGAGTGTAGTGAATTTGTGGAATTCTCTGCCACAGAGGGCAGTGGAGGCCAAATCACTGGATGAATTTAAGAGTGAGTTAGATAGAGCTCTGGGGGCTAGTGGAATCAAGGGATATGAGGAGAAGTTGGGCACAGGTTACTGATTGTGGATGATCAGCCATGATCACAATGAATGGCGGTGCTGGCTCGAAGGGCCGATTGGCCTCCTCCTGCACCTAATTTCTATGTTTTCTATGGAACAAGGGGCCACCTGGCCATGGTTGGCCCATTTCAGAGGACAGATACCACCGCATCTGGAGAGCAGCATCCGAGATGGAAGTAGTTCATAGGGTTATGTCGCAAGTGGCCATACTCAGTTAACACCACAGTGCAGCGTTGAGTTATGCTGTCCCATCTCTCCATGGTCACATCCCAGGCCAGGATCAATTCATCCAAACTCCCCCTCGCCCCCGGCTCCAAGGCATCAGTCTAGTTTAGTTTAGTTTAGACAATAGAGGGGTGATCTTATAGAGGTGTATAAGACCATGAGAGGAATAGAAACATAGACAATAGGTGCAGGAAGAGGCCATTCGGCCCTTCGAGCCAGCACCACCATTCAATGTGATCATGGCTGATCATTCTCAATCAGTACCCCGTTCCTGCCTTCTCCCCATACCCCCTGACTCCGCTATCCTTAAGAGCTCCATCCAGCTCTCTCTTGAATGCATTCAGAGAATTGGCCTCCACTGCCTTCTGCCAGAGAATTCCACAGATTTACAACTCTCTGAAAATGTTTTTCCTCATCTCCGTTCTAAATGGCCTACTCCTTATTCTTAAACTGTGGCCCCTTGTTCTGGACTCCCCCAACATTGGGAACATGTTTCCTGCCTCTAACGTGTCCAAACCCTTAATAATCTTATATGTTTCGATAAGATCCCCTCTCATCCTTCTAAATTCCAGTGTATACAAGTTCAGAGATGCAGCGTGGAAACAGGCCCTTCAGCCCACTGAGTCCGTGCCAACCAACGATCACCCCTGCAGTGCACACTCGGGGCAATTTACAGAGGCCCGTTAGCCTAGAATCCTGCACGTCTTTGGAATGTGGGGAGGAAACCGGAGCACCCAGACAAAACCCACGTGATCACAGGGAGAACTTGCAAACTCCGTGCGGACAGCTCCTGTCGACAGGATTGAACCTGGGCCTCTTGTGCTGCAAGGCAGCAACTCTACCGCTGCTACCACTATGCTGAAGATTCATAGTCATACAACACGGAAATAGGCCCATCGGCCCAACTTGCACATGCCGACCAATATGTCCCATCCACACTAGTCCCACCTGGCCATGGTTGGCCCATTTCCCTCTAAACCTTTCCTATCCATGTACCTGTCTAAGTGCCTTTTAAATGTTGTTATAGTACCTGCCTCAACTATCTCCTCTGGCAGCACATTCCATATGCCACCATCCTCCATGTGAGAAAGTTGCCCCTCAGGTTACTACTAAATCTTTCTTTAATCCTTAAAGCTATGTACTCTGGTTCTTGATTCCCCTACTTTGGGTAAAGGCATTTACCCCATCCATTCCCTCATCATCTTATACACATCTATGAGATCACCCCTCACTCTCCTGCGCTCTAAGGAATAAAGTCTTAGCCTGCCCAACCTCTCCCTATAGTTCAGGCACTCAAGTCCTGACAATATCTTCGTAAATCTTCTTTGCACTCTTTCCAGCTTGAGAACATCCTTCCTATAAACCTATATTGTTACGTAAATTGTTACAGGATACTGAGTTGGATGATCAGCCGTGATCATATTGAATGGCGGTGCAGGCTCGAAGGGCCGAATGGCCTACTCCTGCACCTATTTTCTATGTTTCTATGTTTCTATGTATAGCAGGGTGACGAAAACGGAACCAAAACTGAACACAATGCTCCAAATGCGGCCTCACCATTTTAGCTAACCGGTTTAATTCTAATTCTACGCGGTAGTCACGGTGACGCAGCGGTAGAGTCGCTGCCTTACAGCGAATGCAGCGCCGGAGAACCCGAATACCGGTGCCGTCTGTACGGAGTTTGTACGTTCTCCCCGTGACATGCGTGGGTTTTCTCCGAGACCTTCGGTTTCCTCCCACACTCCAAAGACGTAAAGGTTTGGAGGTTAATTGGCTTGGTAAATGTTTAAAAAAATTGTCCCTAGGGTATAGGATAGTGTTAACGTGCGGGGATCGCTGGGCGGCGCGGACCCAATGGGCCGAAAGGCCTGTTTCCGCGCTGTATCTCTAAACTAAAAAAAACTAAACTAAGCAAAGGGAGGGGAGTGACTGGAATGTGCTGCCACGGGTAATGGTGGAGGCAGGTACAAAGATGGCATTTAAGAGACTTTTGGATAGGCACGTGGATATGCAGGGAATGGAGGGATATGGGTTATGTGCAGGCATATGAGGGTCGGTCTTGGCATCATGTTCGGCACAGACAACGTGGGCCTGTTCCGGTGCGGTACTCTTCAATGTTCTAAGACTTCCCCTTCCCTCCCACGTGGCACACAGCTGCCCAACTTTGCTTTAAGAAGCAATTAGACAGGTACATGGATAGGACAGGTTTAGAAAGGTACGGACCAAACGCAGGCAAGTGGGACTAGTGTAGACGGGACATGTTGGACGGTGTGGGCAAGTTGGGCCGAAGGGCCTATTTCCACACTGTATGACTATGACTGGTTTGACTGCATCCTCAGTCTGAAAATGATTCTGAGGTGCCCCCTCAGCGTGGCCTTCTGTCAGAGGTTGTCATTCATCCCATCCGCTCCTGCCTCTGATCCTGCCTGCTTGTGCATATCCCCACTCCCAGCTTGGTGATGTCACTAGAGAAGCCCAGAGGCTGCCAAATACTTCATTAGTGTTTTGCATCAAATGAGGCACAGTAAACACCATGGTCTGAAGCCCCTTGGCACTTCGCATGGCTGGAGACCCTCGGGACAACGATTTTACATTAGTGAAGTGCTGGAATCGATTAAATAATCACGGCACATTTGGTGAAGATTCTTTACCACGTCTGCATAATAAAGGGGAGGTTCATCTGCAATGAATGCTAAAAGGGTGACAAGTATAAATTAAGCTGAGCACTTAATTGGGCAAGTCAGGTAATTTAATTTTTGATTGAATAGGGGGAATACTAATTTTAAGGGATAGAAAATAGGAAGCATTCAGAACAACGATGGGAATCCTTCACTGTTGTTATCTTTGAAATCCATCAAGAGGGCTATCAGCTAAGCTCTGTCCACTTTAATAGACTTGAATCTTGAGGCAATGTTTGCTCAAACAGTTAATAGACAATAGACAATAGGTGCAGGAGGAGGCCATTCGGCCCTTCGAGCCAGCACCGCCATTCAATGTGATCATGGCTGATCATTCTCAATCAGTACCCCGTTCCTGCCTTCTCCCCATACCCCCTGACTCCGCTATCCTTAAGAGATCTATCTAGCTCTCTCTTGAATGCATTCAGAGAATTGGCCTCCACTGCCTTCTGAGGCAGAGAATTCCACAGATTCACAACTCTCTGACTGAAAAAGTTTTTCCTCATCTCAGTTCTAAATGGCCCACCCCTTATTCTTAAACTGTGGCCCCTGGTTCTGGACTCCCCCAACATTGGGAACATGTTTCCTGCCTCTAACGTGTCCAACCCCTTAATAATCTTATACGTTTCGATAAGATCTCCTCTCATCCTTCTAAATTTCAGTGTTAATGCAGCCGTAAAGGTATCCTGGGCCTTATAATAAGCTGATTCTGTCTGGAAGTGATTCCTCGGTTAATGAAATATCTTTGCATCTGTCCACCTCTTTTTACTTTTGCTTCGTCTGCACTGGATCATGTCAATTTAGCTCTAAAACTGTGTACATAATCAGCCTACACTGAAGTCAATTGATTTACCAGTGTAAGGTCAATGCAAAAGCACCAGGTACCACGTTTCCACAGTGTCTCTGCTTCAGAAATTAAAAAGTGCATCAAACAGTGAGTTCATGATGAACTAATAAACAGTTCTGACTTCATAATTCTAGAGATACAGCATGGAAACAGGCCCTTTGGCCCACCAAGTTCACACCGACCAGCAATCTCCCTGTACAGTTACACTATACCTACACATTAAGCACAATTTACAATTTACGGAAGCCATTTAACCTACAAACCTGTACGTCATTGGAGTGCAGGAGGAAACCGGGGGACCCGGAGAAAACCCATGCTGTTACGGGGAGAACGCACGAACTCCGTACAGACCAGCACCCATAGTCAGGATCGAACTGAGTCTCTGGCACGACAAGGCAGCAACTCTACCGCTGCGCCACCGTGCCGCTCTCTGAACTGTCACTGAGAAATTCAGTAGCCTTGAACCCTGAATCGGTTTTAACATCGAACGTAGAATAAAGAACATTACAGCACAAGAAGAAGTTCTTCGGCCCACAATGTCTATGCCGAACATGATGCCAAGACCATTGCTTGTCTGCCATCATGTAACCCCCATATCCCTCTTTTCCCTACATATCCATATGCCTATCCAAAACTCTTCTAAATGCCACTAACGTTTCTGTTTCAACCACCACCCCCAGCACTCACCACCCTCTGTAAAAAAAACTTGCCCCGCAACTAGTTACCTAAAGATGTTTGCTTGTGATCTATAACCTCCATTCCCTGCATATCCATGTGCCTGTAAACACTGAACTTGTAGGTGGTGTATACATCTTACGATTGAATGCAAAAACAATTGGAAGAATGACTGGCCCAGTGTATCAGCACCAGTCTTTAAAATGTAACAGCTCCATTTCCTGCTCATTCGTTTTTCATTCTAATTTTCATCTTTTGATGTTCCCAGTTTTTTGATTTTTTTAGATTTAGATTTAGAGATACAGCGCGGAAACAGGCCCTTCGGTCCACCGGGTCCGCACCGCCCAGCGATCCCCGCACATCAACACTATCCTACACACACTAGGGACAATTTTTACATTTACCCAGTCAATTAACCTACATACCTGTACGTCTTTGGAGTGTGGGAGGAAACCGAAGATCTCGGAGAAAACCCACGCAGGTCACGGGTAGAACGTACAAACTCCGTACAGACGGCGCCCCTAGTCAGGATCGAACCTGAGTCTCCGGCGCTGCATTCGCTGTAAGGCAGCAACTCTAACGCTGCGCCACCGTGCCGCCGTGTCCAAAGATGTTTGGTGCGAAGAGGTCTCCAATTCTTTCTTTCTCTGCAGCCTTTCCCTCTGATTTTAAAGGAAATGGCCTCTTGGAAACTCCTATCAATCTGCTTTGAATGCTTTTATTTTTATAAATCAAAAATATTTATTCAAATATTAAAATAATATATACAATACAATAAAACCAAAACAGAACCCACCACCAGAATACTATACAAACAAATATACCAATTGGAACTATTATACAATTATATTACTATCCCCATCCAGGATACATCCAATCCCCCGCGGTGCCCAGCGGTCCCGGAAATCCCCCAGGGTGCCCGTGGACAGCGCGTAGTCCCTCTCCAACACCACCCGGGCGCGGACGTAACCCCGGAAAAGGGGCAGGCAGCTGGCTCGGGCAGAGCCCTCTTCCGCCTGGCGCAGTTTGGCCAGGCCCAGGAGCAACCCCAACCAGGACATCTTCGGCCATACCCTCTCCCCTACGCACAGGGTGTCCAAAGATGCTTTGAATGCTTTCGTAGGGTTTCAGTTTACATAATGCAATAAATCTTCACAAGCATCAGTTCAGTGCATTAAATCATGAGGGGAATTGATCGGGCGAATGCACAATCTTTTACCCAGGATAGGAAAATCAAGAACCGAAGGACATTGGATTCAGGTGGGAAGGGAAAGTTTTAATAGGAACTTGCGAGGCAACCTTTTCACACAGAGGTTGGTGGGTATATGGAACGAGCTGCCAGAGGAACTAGTTGAGGCAGGTATCATAACGACATAGATAGATAGATAGATTCTTAATTCGTACAGGTGTCAGAGGTTATGGGGAGAAGGCAGAAGAATGGGGTTAGGAGGGAGAGATAGATCAGCCATGATTGAATGGCGGAGTAGACGTGAAGGGCCGAATGGCCTAATTCCACTCCTATTCCTTATGACCTGCAGAAAAGGCTCAGAAATCCAACAGAAATACAGTGACTTAGCAGTCACACTCTCCTCTGAAGAGGACTTGTTCTTGGTGACCACTTTTGCCCACAGTTTAATGGGAAATCCAGAGGTCAGGAAAAGGTCATGTACTGTAATCTGCATTTGTCACGGATTTAACACACGGTGAAGACTGCGCTCATTGTTTCTCCAGATGTCACTGGAGAAAATTGTAGGCTGCCGAATATTTCATTGGCATTGTGTAAAGAATAAAGCACAGTAATCAAAATGATCTGATGCTCCCCCCCCCGTGACACATTGCATGGCTGGAGATACTCTTGACAATAATTTCACGTCAGCGAAGCGCTGGGATCAATTAAATAATCAACGCATTATGACAAAATTGTCACTGCTAGCCTGCGAGGAGCTCTTCAATCACTTGCAAGTCTGAGGACAACACTTCCAGCACTGGGAGCAGGCAATTGAGGTTGACTCTGACAATGACATTATCTATGGCAGAGAAGTCCCATTGTAGGGCGGCACGGTGGCGCAGCGGTAGAGTTGCTGCCTTACAGCGAATGCAGCGCCGGAGACTCAGGTTCGACCCTGACTACGGGCGCCGTCTGTACGGAGTTTGTACGTTCTCCCCGTGACCTGCGTGGGTTTTCTCCGAGATCTTCGGTTTCCTCCCACACTCCAAAGACGTACAGGTATGTGGGTTAATTGACTGGATAAATGTAAAAATTGTCCCTAGTGTGTGTAGGATAGTGTTAATGTGCGGGGATCGCTGGGCGGCGTGGACCCGGTGGGCCGAAGGGCCTGTTTCCGCGCTGTATCTCTAAATCTAAATCTAAAAAAATCTAGATACCAAAGTTGGACCTTTTGGCTCTATCATGCAAATGGTCACAATTACGTAATATCTGACCTCCCTGGTTGCTCTAGACTTCCCAGATGAAGAATATTAGGTCATGCATTGACATCAATAGTATCCATCAAAAATGAAATGGATTATTTAGAGAACCCTTCTCAGATTTAGCTGTCTTCAGAAATTTGTTACCATTCCATGCCTGCTATGTAATGACATGCAAGCCACAGTCCCAGCCAACACAAAAAACGTCCCCAATGCCATAAGCAGATGAAACTATTTTTCGAGAACTAGTCTGCTTCCCAATCTTCCTGACTTCAGCTGTCCTCCAACAGGCTTTGCACTGGGATGGAGATAGTCCAGAGGGCCAACAGGGCGGCACGGTGGCGCAGCGGTAGATTTGCCGCCTTACATCACTTGCAGCCCCAGAGACCCAGGTTCGATCTCGACTGTGGGCGCTGTCTGTATGGAGTTTGTACGTTCTCCCCGTGACCGCGTGGGTTTTCTCCGAGATCTTCGGTTTCATCCCACACTCCAAAGACGTGCAGGTATGTAGGTTACTTGGCTTGGTGCATGTGTAAAATGTCCCTAGCGTGTGTAGGACAGTGTTAATGTGCGGGATCGCTGGTCGGTGTGGACTCGGTGGGCCGAAGGGCCTGTTTCCGCGCTGAATCTCTAAACTAAACTAAACTAAACTAAACAGGAAAACATTGACATTCTCCACTTTCACTCAGTTTCAGTTTTATTTATTGTCACATGTACCGAGGTACAGTGAAAGGCTTTTGTTGCATGCTAACCAGCCAGCGTAAAGACAATACATGATTACATTCCAGCCATTCGAGCCATGAAAGTTGCTTTATCATTCTTCTTTCCAAATTGGATAACCTCTCATTTTCCCACTTCACGCTCCATTTCTTAACTTCTTGGCCACAAATGTAACGTTTCCAGATTTCTTGGCAGGCTTTCTGATGGGATCCACAGTCAAACACAGCCAGATTACTATGCAGGAGCTACCACCTATAAAGGGACCACTTGCAACTTTCATCAGTGAGAGTAACACTTTCCAATTTTAGATAGTCGTCAAATCAAATATTTAATATGGACTTGCTCACATCCTTTACCCCAATTCATTGCGAAGTGAAGGAATTGTGCATTATTAATCATTTGAATATTGTACCTATCATGGACTGTTTCTAACTCCATGTTTAATTTAGTTTGCAAGCTTTTAAATCAGACAGCAAATAGACAATTATATGGCACTGGAAAAAAAAATCCACTCTGCAAGTTAAGAGGTCAATGATTCATCAGTATCAAAAGGCCCTTTTAGCTCAGAAAAGTCTAGGACCAGCAGGACTGGAGGCCATAGCCTCAGAATAAAAGGATGTACCTTTAGAAAGGAAATGAGGAGGAATTTCTTTAGTCAGAGGCTGGTGAATCTGTGGAATTCTTTGCCACAGAAGTCAATGGATATTTTTAAGGCGGAGATTGTCAGATTCTTGATTAGTACGGGTGTCAGGGGTTATGGGGAGAAGGCAGGAGAATGGGGTTGGGAGGGAAAGATGGATCAACAATGATGGAGTAGACTTGATGGGCCAGATGGCCTTATTTTGCTCCTAGTACGTTTGAACTTATGAACTAGATTGGTTTAGGTTTACATTTAAGTTTATTATCGCCACGTATTCCGAGGGATTGTGGGAGGTTTTGTTTTGCATGCTATCCAATCAAATCAGGTAATACTGTATACGAATACAATCAGGTCAATCTCAAGTACAATACGTAGGCAAAGGGGAAGATACAGGGTGCAGAATATACAGTAGTTCTCAGCTTGTAGCATAACAGTTCCAGAGACAAAGTCCAATGTCCGCAATGAGATGGGTTAGAGAATTGGGTATGTACCCAAGTTTATGGAAGGGCCGTTCAGAAGCCTGACAACAGAGGGGAAGAAACAGTTCTCGAGTCTGGTGGTGCGCACTTTCAAGCTCCTGTATCTTCTGCCAAACAGGAGCAGGGAGAATAAAGAATGACTCGGTATGAGAAAGGTCTTTGATTATGTTGGCTGCTTTCTCGAGGCAGTATAAAGTGCAGATGGATTCAATGGTGGGGAGTCTGGTCTATGTGATGGACTGGGCTACATCCAGAACTCCTTGCGATTTCTTATTGTCTTGTCATTTTGTCTTTTTTGGAAAGTACTTGTCTTGACCGGCCATTGTAGATTCCTTCCTCGATGTCGGATAACATCTGATCACGTATAGATGTGGCCTATTAGTGGCTGGATGCTTGAGGCATGGACCATATCTTCAGTATCTTTGATAATGTGACTGTTAAAAAGTGCACATTAGCTGCTTTGAGTGCTCCATCACAACCACAACCACTCCAGGGAAATCAAAATCATGGGATGCATTTCATTCACAGTTTCACACACTTGAGAGAAAAAGTTAATGGATTTTCCTGAGACAAGTTCACTGCGCCTTCCAGGGCATAGCTGTAGCTAGAGGTTTTATCGTGTCACTGCAGATGAAGCTGTTAACTGCTAAGTAGCTTCAGGATTTTTGGAACCACTTTTGAAATGCCCTCCTTTAATTAATGTTTTCGTTGGGAGGTCAGGAAATGATTCAGAAATGCAGCCGATCTTGGTTTTAGAACTCTTTGGATTACTCTGGCAGCTGACCATAAAATTTAAATTGCATTTCAGTAATGCACTTTCCACTTCAGTGCAGCTCTGTGGGGCTGGTGCAACGGTGGGTGGACTGACTGATAGTAAAAAGAGACCCAATGTTGCTTGTCCGGTGTTCGGTTTAGTTTGGTTTAGAGATACAGCGCAGAAACAGGCCCTTCGGCCCATCGGGTCCGCGCCGACCAGTGATCCCCGCACACCAGCATTACCCTGCACACACTCGATATAGCTCACAACCATAGCAAGCCAATTAATCTACAAACCTGTATGTCTTTGGAGTGTGGGAGGAGATCGGAGGTCCCGGAGGAAATGGGGAGAATGTACAAACTCCGTACAGACAGCAGTCGTAGTCCCCTTATTTGCTGCTGCCCTTATAAGGCAGTGCCTCAGAATAGTACTGTACATCAAACAAATACCAGAAAGACCTAGTGATACTCAGACTTTGCCTGAACTGCTGCGTGCCTGAAGCACTTTCTGTTTTTATCTCAGAGTAATATGGACGACAGGTGCAGATGTAATTCATATCCTGGGACGTGCCATATTACATGGGAAAGAAAAGAAGGAAATAATGATTCCTTGAGCTTAGCGTAAAATTCATTTCTCTTCACTTAAGAATTATGGTGGAGGAAACCAGCAATTCATTTTCTTTGCACCAATTGAAGTTGCCGCCTTACAGTGCTTGCAGCACTGGAGACCCGGGTTCGATCCCGACTACGGGTGCTGTCTGTACGGAGTTTGTACGTTCTCCCCGTGACCTGTGTGGGTTATCTCCACGATCTTCGGTTTCCACCCACACTTCAAAAACGTACAAGTATGTAGGTAAATTGGCTTGGTATAAGTGTAAATTGTCCCTAGTGTGTGTAGGATAGTGTTAATATGCGGGGATCGCTGGTCGGCGCGGACCTGTTGGGCCGAAGTGCCTGTTTCCGTGCTGTTTCTAAACTAAATAAACTAAACTTGAGTGAGGCAGAATAAATGAGCAAAATACAACTAATCTCTGAACAGATAACCGTAGATTCCATTTCTATACTACTACCATGAAAAGCTGGTTGTAATGAATGAAGGGCAATACAATCAAATCGTCTCCTGCAAAAAGTCTATCCCCTACTCCCAATTCCTCCGTCTACGCCGCATCTGTGCCCGGGATGAGATGTTTCACACTAGGGCATCAGAGATTCTTCAGGAAACGGGGCTTCCACTCTTCCATTATAGATGAGGCTCTCACTAGGGTCTCTTCTACATCCCGCAGCTCTGCTCTTGCTCCCCCTCCCCCCATTCGTAACAAGGACAGAATCCCCCTCGTTCTCACCTTCCACCCCACCAGCCAGCGTATCCAACAAATCATCCGCCAACATTTCCGTCACTTACAACGGGACCCCACTACTGGCCACATCTTCCCATCCCCTCCCCTTTCTGCGTTCTGCAGAGACCGTTCCCTCTGTAACTCCCTGGTCCACTCGTCCCTTCCTACCCAAACCATCCCATCCCCGGGCACTTTCCTCTGCAACCGCAGGAGATGCAACACCTGTCCCTTTACCTCCCCCCTCAACTCCATCCAAGGACCCAAACAGTCTTTCCAGGTGAGACAGAGGTTCACCTGCACCTCCTCCAACCTCATCTATTGTATCCGCTACTCTAGGTCAACTTCTTTACATCGGCGAAACCAAACGCAGGCTCGGTGATCGCTTCGCTCAACACCTTCGCTCAGTCCGCCTTAACCAACCTGATCTCCCGGTGGCCGAGCACTTCAACTCCCCCTCCCACTCCCAGTCTGACATTTCTGTCACGGGCCTCCTCCAGTGCCATAGTGAGGCCCACCGGAAATTGGAGGAACAGCACCTCATATTTCGCTTGGGAAGCTTGCAGCCCAGTGGTATGAACATTGACTTCTCCAACTTTAGATAGTTCCTCTGTCCCTCTCTTCCCCTCCCCCTTCCCAATTCTCCCACTGTCTTCTTGTCTTCACCTATATCCTTCCTTTATCCCGCCCCCTTGACGTCAGTCTGAAGAAGGGTCTCAATCCGAAGCGTCACCCATTTCTTCTCTCCTGAGATGCTGCCTGACCTGCTGAGTTACTCTGGCATTTTGTGAATAAATACCTTCGATTTGTACCAGCATCTGCAGTTATTTTCCTACACAATCAAATTCAAAATTGGATTGGATCTACAAGTCATTTTATGGTACATGCCTCTACTGAGCCTATAATACTCCACATTACCTCGACAAGGCCACCAGCACGATCAAGGACGAGGTTCACCCCAACCACTCCATCTTCTCCCTGCACCCATCAGGCATGAGGTACAGAAGTTTGAAAACGCACTCCCCCAGATACAGGGACAGTGTCTTCCCAATGGTTATCAGGTGACTGAACCATCCTTTCACCAATTTGAGAGCAGTCCTGAGATACCATCTATCTCATTGGAGACCCTCGGACTATCTTTAATTGCATTTTTCTAGTCTTTATCTTGCACTAAATGTTATTCCCTTTATCCTGCAGCTGTACATCGTGGGAGGCATGTAATCATGTATAGTCTTTCCGCTGACTGGAGAGCACACAATATAAAAGCTTTTCACTGGAGCTTGGTACACGTGACAATAAACTCAACTAAACCAAACCCTTCTGCACTGGTTTTGAAACTTGGTGTATCTCTCAATATTCCACAAGTGCTAGCTAATCTGTCCATTAGTGTACAATGTTGTTCACTATTAACAATTCTAATATTCTAATACATTCCAGACCAAAGAATCTGAGGAAAGGAAATTAAGAAGATTGAGGACTGGAAGTTCAACTTCATTTAGAGCATAAACAGTGCAGTAGGTTTTGCAGCATAATTGGCTTACAATATACCCACTCTTTCAGTAAACTTCAAGGATGATTAAAGGGATCCTTTGGATCCTTCGTTCTTGTATCTGAACATGTTCTTCTCCCTACATTTCCCTCAATATTGTGTAAGAAGGAACTTCAGATGCTGGTTTAATCCGAAGAGAGACACAAAAACCTGGAATAACTCAACGGGAAAGGCAGCATCTCTGGAGAGAAGGAATGGGAGACGTTTCGGGTCGAGACCCTTCTTCAGACTCAATATTCACAGGTTCTACTACTTACTTACATATTAGAGACAATTTACAGTGACCAATTAACCTACCAACCTTGACATCCTTTGGAACGGGAAGGAAACCTATCGAGGTCTCAGGCAGTGTAGGAAAATAACTGCAGATGCTGGTTCAAATCGAAGGTAGACACAAAATGCTGGAGTAACTCAGAGGGTCAGCCAGCATCTCTGGAGAGAAGGAATGGGTGACGTTTCGGGTCGAGGCCCTTCTTCAGACTGATCAGGGAGAGTGTGTAAACTTCACCAAGGATGGATGTCAGGATTAAATATAGGTCACTGGATCTGCGAGGTTTCAACTTCACCCACTGCACCACTGTGCTGTGTTTCCTGCTCATGAAAGCCAGGAATGCAATTGGAAGCTCTTTCCACAAATTGCCCTCTGGTTCCTGTATGTTGTAGATGATCCAGATTCAACCCATTTTCAGGCTCTTTTTCTTAGAGTCGTTGAGTGATACAGTGTGGAAACAGGCCCTTCGGCCCAACTTGCCCACACCGGCCAACTAGTCCCAGCTGCCTGCGTTTGGTCCATATCCTTCCAAACCTGTCCTATCCATGTACCTGTCTAACATTCGGATAGTCCTAGACTCAACTACTTCCTCTGGCAGCTTGTTCAATACACCACCCACATTCCTATTAAATCTTTTCCCTTTCACCTTAAACCTATGTCCTCTGGACCTCGATTCACCTACTCTGGGCAAGAGACTCTGTGCATCTACCCGATCTATTCCTCTCATGATTTTATACACCTCTACAAGGTTACCCCTCATCCTCACGCGCTCCAGGGAATAGAGTCCCAGGCTACTCAACCTCTCCCCAAGGTTCCTGGCAACATCCTCGTAAATCTTCTCTGTACTCTTTCCAGCTTGACAACATCTTTCCTATAACATGGTGCCCAGAACCTGTCGAAATGCAAGATTAAGAACAAAAACACTTTTGCCTCTCCCCCAAGAACATTTAAAGTACATTTAAAGTAAAATGTAAAGTAAATAAGTACATTTAAACTAAAATTGGTGGATATTCTGACAATACCAGAGACCCGGGTTCAATCCTGACTAGGGCTGATGTCTGTACAGAGTTTGTACGTTCTCCCATGACCGCGTGGGTTTTTTTCCGGGTGCTCCGGTTTCCTCCCATACTCCAAAGACGTACAGGTTTGTAGGTTAATTGGCTTCAGTAAACATTGTAAATGGTCCCTAGTGTGTAGGATTATTAAGGGGTTGGACATGTTAGAGGCAGGAAACATGTTCCCAATGTTGGGGGAGTCCAGAACAAGGGGCCACAGTTTAAGAATAAGGGATAGGCCATTTAGAACTGAGATGAGGAAAAACTTTTTCAGTCAGAGAGTTGTGAATCTGTGGAATTCTCTGCCTCAGAAGGCAGTGGAGGCCAATTCTCTGAATGCATTCAAGAGAGCTAGATAGAGCTCTTAAGGATAACAGAGTCAGGGGGTATGGGGAGAAGGCAGGAACGGGGTACTGATTGTGCATGATCAACCATGATCACATTGAATGGCGGTGCTGGCTTGAAGGGCCGAATGGCCTCCTACACCTATTGTCTATTGTCTATTGATAGCGCTAGTGTACGGTGTGATCGTTGGTCGGCGTGGTCTCGGTGGGCCGAAGGGGTTGTTTCCACGCTGTATCTCTAAACTAAAGTTAACCTGGATATTTATATCTCAAGCGAAAACACAAGACTAGGTGCAGCTGAAACCACGCTTCCAGGTGCATAAGAATGACAGTTCAGGATTAGCACAAAAAGAAAGGAGGTTTGGCAATTATTTTTCAATCCAAATAAAACATGTGTAGAATAAGCGAACAGGGATAGACCCAAAAAACTGGAGTAACCCAGCAGGACAGGCAGCATCTCTGGAGAGAAGGAATGGGTGACGTTTCGGGTCGAGACCCTTCTTCAGTCTTGACCCGAAACGTCACCCATTCCTTCTCTCCAGAGATACTGCCTGTCCCGCTGAGCTTTTTGTGTCTATTTTCGGTTTAAACCAGCATCTGCAGTTTCTTTTTACACATAAGCTAACAGGGAAATCACTTGAAGTTCACAGTATGAAGAGCTGTAAAATGGATGCACTTCTGACAACTGACAAGGGGAACATTGATTGAGAGGTGGAATCGATCCATGGAAAAGACCTACGGTATAACCAAATGGCCTTTCAGCAAGACGTCTCCTTGCTCTTTTTGCAACAGCAGAACATCAAACAGCAAACTTCACGTGAATCTCTCTCTTCACCATTGTTGCAGCTTGCAGCTAGCTGCAGGAACATTGAAAACAAATTGATTTGGGCACTAAGACCACTAAGGGAGGAAGATTTTTGCTAAAAGTCTGCGTATTGGAAAACACATTTTGACATTTTTAGTAACCTCTGGCTAACTTTCGACTTTACCCGTTTTTGAAAGGTGAAAGCTATTCAAGCAGGGCTGTTCTCGACTAAAATCCAATACCAAATCAAGGAGGTTCACATTAAAAATTCATGAAACATTGATTACTTAGGCTTCAGTCCACGGCACTCCATCTCGCTCTGAGCGCCAGACATTATATCGAGACCTTGGGAAAAATGTAGCGATTTCTCACACTGCCACAAGCGACCAGAAGTATCACTTAAACTTGGAGACTGTTGGAGTAGAGAAGTTTGATAGGACACTTACCTGGAATTTAGAAAGGAAAAAAATAGGAAAACCTAACTCCATCAGGAGGGTAGGTAATCAAATTTGTTTATTCAAAATGTATCAGAAAAGGCAGTATTTTTGCAGCAAATTTTAAAAAATGTGATCTAAAATGTTCACTCTAGAAGCAAAAAATGATGATTCATTGGTAACTTTCAAAAGGAAATTTCATATATATTTGTAGGCTTAAGGGGGTCAAATAACACAATCAAATTCGTGAGACATGATCTCCCACGCACAAAACCACACTGACTATAAGGGGTGATGTTATGGAGTTGTATAAAATCATTAGAGGAACAGATCGGGTAGATGCACAGAGTTTATTTCCCTGAGTAGGTGAATCGAGGACCGGTGGACATAGGTTTAAGGCGAAGGGGAAAAGATTTAATAGGAATCTGAGGGGTAGCTTTTTCACACAAAGGGTGGTGGGTGTATGGAACAAGCTGCCAGAGGAGGTAGTTGAGGCTGGGACTATCCCAACGTTTAAGAAGCAGTTAGACAGGTACAAGGATAGGACAGGTTTGGAGGGATATGGACCAAACGAAGGCAGGTGGGACTAGTGTAGATGGGACATGTTGGCCGGTGTGGGAAAGTTAGGCCGAAGGGCCTATTTCCACACTCTATCACTCTCTATGACCACTCCTAATCAACCCCTGCTTTCCAAATGCATGTGTATCTTATCCCTCAGAATCCCCTCTAGTGACTTTTCTACTGCAGATGTCAGGCTCACTGCTCAATAGTTCCCAGGCTTTTCTTAAATAGAGGCACAACACTCGCTGTCCTCTAGTCTTCCATCCATCATTCCTTCTAGTCACCCATACCTAACAATGATTCATGTATCTCACCCAGGTAGGGTTGCCAACTTCCTCACTCCCAAATAAGGGACAAAGGGTGATGTCACCGCCCCGCTCCCCAAGTGACTCACCCAGGCAGCGGCCACGTGCTCCCGCTCCACCAATGGTGGCCGCCCAGGCCGGGAGGCGGGTTGCTATGCAACCTCCGTTAGGCGCTGCCCGGGCCTACATTGTCTGGGACTGCTGCGGCCCCTGGGCTACAGCATCCGGGCCTAGTGTCCGGACCTACAGTGTCCGAGCATAGTGTCCGGACCCACAGTGTCCGGGCATAGTGTCCGGACCCACAGTGTCCGGGCATAGTGTCCGGACCCACAGTGTCCGGGCATAGTGTCCGGACCCAGAGTGCCGTCTGGGCCTAATAAGGGACAAGGGCAGTCCTGCACGGGACAAACCAATTTAGCCCAAAATATGGGATGTCCCGGCTAATACGGGACACTTGGCAACCTTACACCCAGGCCTCCTGTAATTTCTCTAACTTCCCATAGTGTCCTTGGATATACCTGATCAGGCCCGGGAAATGTATCTACCTTCATACATCTTAGGAAGTCTAACACCTCCTCAACTACAATACAGACTGTCCTCGGAGCGCCCTTTTAACTTTCCCCAATTCCCTCGTCTTCATGCCTTTCTCTGCAGTAAAAACAAAGGGGGAATACTCATTGAGGACCTTGCCCATTTCCTGTAGCTTCACATGTAGATAACCACCGTGGTTTCCAAAGGGGCCCTATTCTCTTTCTAATTACCCTTTTCCCTGAAGTATACATAAAATCTGTTTGGATTCTCCATAACCTGTGTATCTGAGCTATCTCGTGTCCCCTTTTTGACCCCTACTTTTCTTCTTACGACACGCTAGAACTTTATTTATCTCAGGAGGGAGATTGATCTGCCAACAGTCATAAAAACACAAAATACATGAAACATGAAATTGAAGTGTCGAGTGGAAAGGATTGGGGATGTGCAAAGATTGGGGTGGGGTGGGGGGGGAGTCAGTCTCAGTCTCAGTCTACCCCACGACGGAAGGGGGAGGGGTTGTACAGTTTGATAGCCACAGGGAAGAAGGATCTCCTGTGGCGTCCTGTGCTGCATCTTGGTGGAACCAGTCTGTTGCTGAAGGTGCTCCACTGGTTGACCAGTGTGTCATGGAGGGGGTGAGCTGTATTGTCCAGGATGCTCTGCAGTTTGAGGAGCATCCTCCCCTCCAAGACCACCTCCCATGTTCTTAAGGAACATGCACACCTTGAACTCTCACTGGCAGTTTTAAAAGTATTCCACCTTCCAGATGTCCTTTTCTACTCCAATCAACTTTTGCAAGCTCCTGTCCAATACCATCAAAATTGTTTTTGACACAATTTAAAACTTTAACTTCTGGACCCGCCCTGTCCTTATCCATAACTGTTTTTAAAGCTAATAGAACTGCTTGGACTGAATCTGGAGGTATGTGTTTTAAAACTTCTGTACCTCTTGCCTGATGGGAGAGGGGAGAAGAGGGAGTGACCGGCGTGAGACTATAGACAATAGACAATAGGTGCAGGAGGAGGCCATTCGGCCCTTCGAGCCAGCACCACCATTCATTGTGATCATGGCTGATCATTCTCAATCAGTACCCCGTTCCTGCCTTCTCCCCATACCCCCTGACTCCGCTATCCTTAAGAGCTCTATCCAGCTCTCTCTTGAATGCATTCAGAGAATTGGCCTCCACTGCCTTCTGAGGCAGAGAATTCCACAGATTCACAACTCTCTGACTGAAAAAGTCTTTCCTCATCTCAGTTCTAAATGGCCTACCCCTTTATTCTTAAACTGTGGCCCCTTGTTCTGGACTCCCCCAACATTGGGAACATGTTTCCTGCCTCTAACGTGTCAAACCCCTTAATAATCTTATACGTTTCGATAAGATCTCCTCTCATCCTTCTAAATTCCAGTGTGTACAAGCCTAGTCGCTCCAGTCTTTCAACATATGACAGTCCCGCCATTCCGGGAATTAACCTAGTAAACCTACGCTGCAAGCCCTCAATAGCAATAGTCCTTGATTATGCTGCTGGCATTCCTAAACTCCCCACAATCCCTGCCTCTCTCTACCCGATAGCTTTGGACCCTGAGATCTGTCCTCCCAAAACCGCCAATGACTTTTTTGATGATGGTTTACCACGTCACTTCTTAAACCCTTAAGGAAAGGTATTGTAAATGAACAGTACGACAGAAGGTTGTGATGTGATGAGCGATCTACACATCTCTGCACAGGAAACAGGGCATTCATCTCTGTGTTGCCGACATGACACACACACACATACACACAGACATACACGCACGCACATACACATGCCCACACACATACACATACACACACGCACACACACACACACAGACACACACGCACAGAGTCTCAATAAAACCAACAGCTCCTTGGTAATAAATCTGTTTCTTTTATTGTAAACTGCAAGATTCCAGGGACATTTATTCAGCTATTACAAAGTGGCAAAGGAAGATTACAATACCCAGATGTGCATTTCCCATAAAATATATATGTAACAAGGCAAAACTGGTAAAACATTTTCATATATATAACATATATAAAAAATGCTTTCTTGTAAATTCTTTTACACTGAAATAATACAACATTTGACATAATACTGGCAGTTTGGTATGTTTCACAAAAAAAAACACTCATGCAATAAAGGTGCCTTACTCGACAGAGAATCAAAGCCATAACCATATGTTTTAGTTTAATAGGGAATTAATTTTTTTCTTTTTAAGTGTGATCCATATTCATGAGCTACAATGTTCCTGGCATCACAATGTAAGCTTTCTCTACTGAACAAAGTGTTCAGCTGGCTGGTCTATTCCGAGAGGGAGACTTTGACATATTAACAGACCTGGATTGATTTCGGGTGTCTTGAATCGCAAAACACTGATCATTTATATGCTTTTGATGTGTAGATCAAGAAAAATAATGATCCAAAGATAAGACGCAAAAAGCTGGAGTAACACAGCGGGGCAGGCAGCATCTCTGGAGAGAAGGAATGGGTGACGTTTCGGGTCGAGACCCTTCTTCAGACTGACGTCTCGACCCGAAACGTCACCCATTCCTTCTCTCCAGAGATGCCGCCTGTCCCGCCGAGTTACTCCAGCTTCTTGCGCCTATCTTCGGTTTAAACCAGCGTCTGCAGTTCCTTCTTACACAAAATGATGATCCATCTCTCCTCCCCGTGTCCTCAATTCCACCCCCTTCCTTGTCTCCCCGGCAACAGAGTGCAAAGGGCAATCTCAGGATGCTGCCAGAAACTAAGGCCATGACAAGCAGGAAGGACACATCCAAGAGTTGGATCCCCCTCTCAGTGGAGACTAATATCGTGACAAAATCATTGCCTCTAATGACGCAGAGACTCATTAGGTAACAACTTGGTCGAGCTGAACATTAGTAGCGGCCGGAGTGCAGCAGGAAGGTAGATAGGTAGCAAGAGGCAATAACAAAAAAAGAGGCATTTCCAGGTGATGCTAATTCCAGTTTATACTGACGACCGAGGCCCCGTGTTTAGTTACAGTCGTAAACAAAGTCGTAGTTGCTCGGTTCCTTGGGGATGGGCGGAGGGGCCTCTGGAATTTGGATATTTTCCAGGTCCAGGAGGCGTAGCTTCATCTCCATGCTGAGGAGCGTGTCGAGGTCATTCTTGGTCAGGTCGCTCGTCATCTCCTTCCCGAGCAAAGCGTTCAGCCCATCGGTCCACACGCAGTACTGGGAGAGAGAGAGAGAGAGAGAGAGAGAGAGAGAGAGAGAGAGAGAGATAAAAGGACGGGCGGTAATGAGAACACCGGTCAAACGTGCGCGGGATAAACGGCCACAAGAACAGGGTGTGCCCACGCCGGCAGTCAGTTTAGTTTATTGTCACGTGTACTGATGTACGGTGAAAAAATCTTTTGTTGCCTGCTAGCCAGTCAGCAGAAAAAGACAAATCATGATGACAATCGAGCCATTTACGGTGGCATTATAAGGGAATGATGTTTAGTACAAGGTAAAGCCAGCAGAGTCCGATCAAGGATAGTCCTTGGCTCACCAATGAGATAGTTAGTAGTTCAGCACTGCTCTCTGGTTGTGGTAGGATGATTCATTTGCCTGTTATACACCGTGCAAGCTTCCTCTGATCTGAAGAAGGGTCTCAACCCTTTTCTCCTGAGATGCTGCCTGACCCGTTCAGTTACTCCATCTGTTTGTGTCAGTCTGGTCTGTCAGCTAAACTCTCTGTTCCCTTCTCGCTCGTGTGCTTTTCCAGACTCCATTGAAATGTAAATGTACTAATTTAGGGTGGTATTGGCGTGGCGGTAGAGCTGCTGCCTTACAGCGAATGCAGCGCCGGAGACCCGGGTTCGATCCCAACTACGGGTGGTGTCTGTACAGAGTTTGTGCGTTCTCCCCCTGACCTGGGTGGGTTTTCTCCGAGACCTTCGGTTTCCTCCCACACTCCAAAGACATATAGGTTTGTAGGTTAATTGGCTTAGTAAGTGTAAAAATTATCCCTAGTGGGAGTAGGATAGTGTTAATGTGTGGGGATCGCTGGTCGGCGCGGACCTGGTGGGCCGAAGGGCCTGTTTCCGCGCTGTATCTCTAAACTAAAATTAAACTAAATGTCCACCCTACCCTCAATTGACTGGTTAGCACGCAACAAAAGCTTTTCACTGTACCCTGGTACGCATGATGATAAGCTAAATTCACTAGGAACTATCTCTGACACCTCTCTCCCCTTTCTTGATCTCTCTGGCTCTATCTCAGGGGACAGACTAATGACTCACATCTATATACTAAAACTCTTGTTTGTTTGTTTGTTTGTTTGTTCCTGAACTACAGCCAAAACGGTACACGATAGCGCGACAATTTTAGGCCCACCTTACTCACCGACGTCCCTTTGGTGCTAATGAAAGACGTTTCATTAAAATTGGTATTCATTAATATATTTCACATTTTAAAGTTTAAATCTATCTCCTAGGGAGGGAGGGGGGAATGGGGAAGGGGGGAGAGGAGATGGGGAAGGGGGAGAGGGGAAGGGGAGGGGAATGGGGGATTAGGGGGGGAGAGGGTGCTGCACCAATGCAGGAGAGGTTTGGGCCCAATGGGTCCACTTGGTCTACCTTACTGTAAACCCACAAACTCCCAGTTATCTGGACTACACTTCCTCCCACCCTCCCTCTTGCAAACATGCCATCACCGGAGATGCTGCCTGGCTTGCTAAGTTCCCCCAGCACTTTTTTAGTTTTTTTTTGTGAATCACTCATCCTCAGTTCCTTTTTTCTCTGTTTATCCACTTCTACCTCTCCCTGCAGGAAATAGTTCCATGTTCTCGTCGTTGTTTGGGTAAAGAGGCTTCTTCTGCATTCCCGATTATGGCTGACTATCGTACATCTAGGGCTTCTAGTTACATTCCACCCCTGTGGAATCCTATGGCAATCAATGCCGCACACAGTACTCCCAGTGTGGTCTAGCCAAGATATATCTTCAATATAACTTCTCTACCTTGCAAACCTATCTTATCGAAACGTATAAGATTATTAAGATCTTATCAAAACGTATAAGATTATTAAGGGGTTGGACACGTTAGAGGCAGGAAACATGTTCCCAATGTTGGGGGAGTCCAGAACCAGGGACCGCAGTTTAAGAATAAGGGGGAAGGCCATTTAGAACTGAGATGAGGAAAAACTTTTTCAGTCAGAGAGCTGTGAATCTGTGGAATTCTCTGCCTCAGAAGGCAGTGGAGGCCAATTCTCTGAATGCATTCAAGAGAGAGCTAGATAGAGCTCTTAAGGATAGCGGAGTCAGCGGGAATGGGGAGAGGGCAGGAACGGGGTACTGATTGAGAATGATCAGGCATGGTCACATTGAATGGCAGTGCTGGCTCGAAGGGCCGAATCGCCTCCTCCTGCACCTATTGTCTACTGTCTATTGTCCCTCCAGAAATAAATCCTAGTGTTTAGTTTGCTTTCTTTATGGTCCTGTTCACCTTTGGCACAACTTTTCATGTAGATACAAGGAACTGCAGAAAAATACTTACAGAACTTACAAAAAAGGACACAAAGTGCTGGAGTAACTCAGCGGGTCAGGCAGTATCTCTGGAGAATGTGGATAGGTGACGTTTAGGGTCGGGACCTTTCTTCAGACGTCCGAAGAAGGGGCCGACCCGAGACGCCACCTATCCATGTTCTACAGAAATGCTGCACAACTTTACGTCGAAGGTAGACACAAAATGCTGGAGTAACTCGGCGGGCCAGGCAGCATCTCGGGAGAGAATGGATGGGTGACGTTTCGGGTCGAGACCCTTCTTCGGAGATGATTGGTGTACTTGTACCCCAGTGTTCCTTGTTGCCTTTTCTCCACCTAGACTTGTACCTGCCAAGTAATAAAATGACCTCTTCATTCTTCCAAAATGTTCTGCCTCACATTTGCCATTGCTGATCATGCCGACCCGAAACATCACTTATCCAGCGATGCTGCCTGACTCCAGCACTTTGTGTCCTTTTGTGTATTAACCAGCATCTGCAGTTCTTTGGTTTTGCATTGTTGGCAATTTGTTCATTCCGTAAGTTTATTCATGCATTCATATTATTTGTTGAGGTCCTTCTCTGTACTGTCTCCACAATATGGCTTTATCTGCATATTTAGAAATTACATTCATGCTTCCGAAATCTAAACTGTTAATGTGAATTGAGAACAGCCTGTGGACCAGACACCGATCTTTGTGTAGCCGCTCTATCCACCTCCGACAACTGTGAAGAATTGTCCCTTAAGGTCTTGTTGCTTTCGGTCTTAAAGCCCATTAGCTATCCCCTCTCCAAACGTCTCTTGATTCTGCATTGTCCATTAGGTGGTACCTTATTGGTACCTTCTAACAATCCAGATGAATTACATTCACTACATTGTCAACACTGTCACCCTGCACAAAGTTCAATAAAAATATAAGCAAGCAACAATTGAAAAATATTGATCATTCTTTATTTGTTATTCTTCCATTTTCTCCTTTGGTAGCAATTCCAATATTTTTCATATCAATATTACACCGACAGGGTGGGTTGTTGATATTTTCCTCTAATTCCATCTTCTTAAACGTAGATACTATATTAGCAATCCGTTAGTGTCTGACATCAAATCATTCTCCAGCAGATTATTATATTCATCTCGTAACTCAGCTCTCCCTTTGTTAGACTCTTTTAAAATGCATCACTTTAAACTATCCAAACTTAGGATATTTATCCATTTTGAGCTTGATAGTCTTATGTAATCTATAGTCTCTTACTATTTAAATCTATTTTTTTAATAACTCAACTCATTATCCAATCTCATGCCATCTGTTTTATCTTCCTGGTAAATATCCAAATGATATTAGACGTAAGGAGAGGAGGGAAGATAAGGGGGGGTTGAGGGGGATGGAGTGGGGGGGGGGGGAGGGGAAGGGGGAGATAGGGAGGGGAGGGGGGGAAAGGGGGGAGGGGGAGAAGGGGGGAGGGAGAGGGGAGGGGAAGGGGGGGGGGAGGAGAGGGTGCTGCACCAATGCAGGAGAGATTTGGGCCCAACGGGTCCACTTGGTCTAGTATATAATATATATTTTTTAAATCAATAAATGAATAACCACAATACTAGTTCAATAAATCCCTGAAATCCTCAGTGGAACCCAAGACGGCTCATCTTTCATAGTTGAGGTTAGTGTTGTGTAGAGCTCAAGACCCTGATGGTTGTTAGGAAGGAGCTATTTAGTTTAGTTTAGAGATACAGTGCAGAAACAGGCCCTTCAGCCCACCAAGTCCGCACCGACCAACAATCCCCACACATTAACACTACCCAATACACACTAGGGACAGTTTACATTTATATCAAGCCAATTAACCTACAAACCTGTACGTCTTTGGAGTGTGGGAGGAAACCGAAGATCTCGGAGAAAACCCACGCGACTTTCTTGAACCTGTGTACCCGAGTCACGTTTTTCAGACGCCGATACTTTCAATAGACAATAGGTGCAGGAGGAGGCCATTCAGCCCTTCGAGCCAGCACCGCCATTCAATGTGATCATGGCTGATCATTCTCAATCAGTACCCCGTTCCTGCCTTCTCCCCATACCCCCTGACTCCGCTATCCTTAAGAGCTCTATCTAGCTCTCTCTTGAATGCATTCAGAGAATTGGCCTCCACTGCCTTCTGAGGCAGAGAATTCCACAGATGCACAACTCTCTGACTGAATTTTTTTTTCCTCATCTCAGTTCTAAATGGCCTACCCCTTATTCTTAAACTGTGGCCCCTTGTTCTGGACTCCCCCAACATTGGGAACATGTTTCCTGCCTCTAACGTGTCCAACCCCTTAATAATCTTATACGTTTCAATAAGATCTCCTCTCATCCTTCTAAATTCCAGTGTATACAAGCCTAGTCGCTCCAGTCTTTCAACATATGACAGTCCCGCCATTCCGGGAATTAACCTAGTAAACCTACGCTACGCGCCCTCAATAAGGAATATCCTTTCCTCCCGATGGTAGAAGTGCAATGAGAGTGTGACTAGGGTGGTGTGGATCTTTGATGATATTGGTTGCCTCTTTGAGGCAGCACCTCCAATGGATCCCAGCAATGGTGGGAAGTCAGTGTGTGTGATGGTCTGGGCCGTGTCCACCATTCTCTGTCATCTCTTTAGTTCCTGGACGTTCGAAATGCTGAATCAGGATATACAGGGAATAGAGGGATATAGATCACGTGCCGGCAGATGAGATTAGTTTGTCTTGAAATGACGTTAGGTACTAACATTTGTGGGCTGAAGGGCCTGAACGTAAGCTGTACTTTTCTAAGTTGCATGAAATAATAAACTGATATTTCGGCCTTGGCATTCTCTTTTTGTTCCTGAATGGCTCATTCCCATCAAGACTTTATTGATGTGTGTGAAAAGATTTATGTTCCCTTGCAATGTCATGCCATTGTTCCTTTTACTCCACAATTATTATTTTTGTTTTATTTCTTAGAATGTTTTGTACTCTCTTATTCACGACTCTCTCTGTTGTCTTTAAACTCCAAATCTGTCAATA
The DNA here is from genome assembly GCF_053455715.1 of Rhinoraja longicauda. Taxonomy (NCBI): domain Eukaryota; kingdom Metazoa; phylum Chordata; class Chondrichthyes; order Rajiformes; family Arhynchobatidae; genus Rhinoraja; species Rhinoraja longicauda. The sequence continues at coordinate 12,896,057 of NC_135954.1, forward strand.
ACGTCATTATATAGATTTTTTTTCTGCTTTTCCCCCCAATATCTTCAACCTTCCACAACTTTCATCGAACCTAGTTTCCAACCATCAGGCAACATTTTACCGTGATTGAAATCTGACTACCAATACAAATTTGACCCGGTTGGTGATTCTTTTGTTTTTATTACAAAATGGACAATCTGATATTTGCTTACAATGCAGATCCATTTAATGGATCTCAGACACACCTGCCTGTATTTGGCCCATATCCCTCTAAACCCTTCGTATTCATGTACCCATCCAAATGTCTTTTAAATGTTGTTATAGTACCTGCCTCAACTACTGCCTCTGGCAGCTCGTTCCAAATACTCACGACCCACTGTGTGAAAACGCTGCGTCTTGTGTTCCTGGTCAATCTTTCCCCTCTCACCTTAAACCTATGTCATCTATTTCTTGATTCTCCTATCCTGGGTAAAAAACTGTGTATTCCACCCATCTATTGATCATAATATGATTAGTTTTAATCTGCAATTTGAGAGGGAGAAAGTTAAATCAGAAGTGTCAGTGTTGCAGTTGAACAAAGGGGACTATGAAGGCATGAGAGAGAAGTTGGCCAAGGTAGACTGGAAAAGGATCTTAGCACAAATGACGGTGGAACAGCAATGGCAGGAATTTCTGGGCATAATGCAGAAGATGCAGGTTCATTTCATTCGAAAGAGGAAGCAAGATTCTAAGGGGAGTAAGAGGCAACCGTGGCTGACAAGGGAAGTTAGGGATGGAATAAAACTAAAAGAAAAGATGTATAACATAGCAAAGAGTAGCGGGAAGCCAGAGGATTGGGAAACTTTCAAAGGACAACAGAAGGTAACAAAGAGGGCAATATCGGCTGAAAAGATGAAGTACGAGGGGAAGCTGGCCAAGAATATAAAATAAGGACAGTGAAAGCTGCTTTAGGTATGTTAAGAGAAAAAGATTAGTAAGGACAAATGTGGGTTCCTTGAAGGCAGAGACGGGTGAAATTATTATGAGTAACAAGGAAATGGCAGAAGAGTTGAACAGGTACTTTGGATCTGTCTTCACTAAGGAAGACACAATCTCACAGATGTAATAGAGGACAGAGGATCTTGGGAGACAGAGGAACTGAAAGAAATGTGCATTAGGCAAGAAATAGTATTGGGTAGACCGATGGGACTGAAGGTTGATAAATCCCCAGGGCCCGATGGACTGCATCCCAGGGAACTCAAGGAGGTGGCTCTAGAAATCGTGGACGCATTGGTGATCATTTTCCAATGTTCAATAGATTCAGGATCAGTTCCTGTGGATTGGAGGGTAGCTAATGTTATCCCACTTTTCAAGAAAGGAGCGAGAGAGAAAATGGGGAATGAGAGACCAGTTAGCCTGACATCGGTGGTGGGGAAGATGCTGTAGTCAATTATTAAAGAGGTAATAATGGCACATTTGGAAAGAACTAAAAGGATTGGTCTAAGTCAGCATGGATTTATGAAGGAGAAATCCTGCTTGACTAATCTTCTGGAATTTTTTTAGGATGCGACAAGTAAAATGGATGAAGGAGAGCCAGTGGATGTAGTGCATCTAGACTTTCAGAAAGCCTTTGATAAGGTCCCACACGGGAGGTTGGTGAGCAAAATTTGAGCACATGGTATTGGGGGTAGGGTATTGACATGGATAGAGAATTGGTTGGCAGACAGGAAGTAAAGAGTAGGAATAAATGGGTCCCTTTCAGAATGGCAGGCAGTGGCGAGTGGAGTGCCGCAAGGCTCGCTGCTGGGGCTGCAGCTATTTACAATATATATTAATGATTTGGATGATGGAATTAGAAGTGACACTAGCAAGTTTGCAGATGACACAAAGCTGGGTGGCAGTGTGAACTGCGAAGAGGATGTTAGGAGGTTGCAGGGTGACTTGGACAGGTTGAGTGAGTGGGCAGATGCATGGCAGATGCAGTATAATGTAGATAAATGTAGATAAATGTGAGGTAATCCACTTTGGTGGCAAAAAACAAGGAGGCGGGTATTATCTCCACGGTGTCAAATTATGTAAAGGGGAGTGCAAAGAAACCTGGATGTCCTTGTACACCAGTCAATGAAAGAAGGCGTGCAGGTACAGCAGGCAGTGAGGAAAGTTAATGGCACGTTGGCCTTCATAACGAGAGGATTTGAGTTTCGGAGCAAATAGGTCCTTCTGTAGTTGTACTGGTGAGAGTACATCTGGAGTATTGTGTGCAGTTTTGGTCTTCTAATTTGACGAAGGACGTCCTTGCTATTGAGGCAATGCAGCGTAGGTTCATGAGATTGATCCCTGGGATGGCGGGACTGTCACATGAGGGAAGATTGGAAAGACAGGGCTTGTATTCACTGGAGTTTAGAAGGATGAGAGTGGATCTTATAGAGACGTATAAAATTATAAAAGGATTGGACAAACTAGATGCAGGAAAAATGTTCCCAATGTTGGGGGAATCCAGAACCAGGGGCCACAGTCTAAGAATAAAGGGGAGGCTATTTAAAACTGAAGTGAGAAGAAACATTTTCACCCAGAGAGTTGTGAATTTATGGAATTCTCTGCCACAGAAGGCAGTGGAGGCCAATTCACTGGATGAATTTAAAAGAGAGTTAGATATAGCTCTAGGGGCTAGTGGAATTAAGGGGCATGGGGTTACTGATTGTGGATGATCAGCCATGATCACAATGAATGGCGGTGCTGGCTCGAAGGACCAAATGGCCTCCTCCTGCACCTATTTTCTATGTTTCCATTCCTCTCATGACCTCTATAAGATCACCCCTCAGCCTCCTGCACTATAAGGAATAATTTCCTAGCCTGCCCAAACTCTCCCTGTTGCTCAGGCCCCCAAGTCTTGGCAACTTCCTTGTCAGTGTATGGCTCGCTTTCTATTTGAACCAATTTCAACTCATCTGCATTCCGGAAGTGAAATCTATCGGCCAAATGTCAGTATGGTTCTCCAAATTCAACATAATTTGATGCTCAACACCCCCAATCGCATTTTCCCCGTTTGTGTTATTAAAAACACTCTCCTTTAAATAGCGATTGCCAATTTACATCTTTACGGGCACTGGGATGCTGACAGTGCGATGGAAACGAATTAGCACTTGGCATGGGACTCGGTGAGATTACTGACACATTCTGGGTGCGAGGTGGAATCCACAGAGGCAGCTTGCCCGTAACACACTGGAGACCTCAGCATCTTGATGATGTCATCATTTCTCCTTACCAAAGACCACGTTTTATCACAAAGGTAAATATCGGGAGACATTGTGAAAAGGACAGCAGAACTCACCGCACCACATTTCAGATGTTCCTTTAACTACAACATTGTTCATTGCATTCCTATACAAGGACAGGACGGCTGAGTAATTAGTCACCCTGATTTACTTGCTGGGCAAGCACTGCTGCAAGCACAGCGGTAGAGTTGCTGCCTCACAGCCCCAGAGACCCGGGTTTGATCCTGACCACGGGCGCTGTCCGTACGGAGTTTGTACGTTCACCCCGTGACCTGCGTGAGTTTTCTCCGGGAGCTCCGGTTTCCTCCCACATTCCAAAGACGTACAGGTTTGCAGGTTAAAATGAGCTTTGGTACATTGTAAATTGCCCCTAGTGTGTGTAGGATAGTGTTAGTGTGCGGGTATCTCTGGTTGGCGCGGACTCGGTGGGCCGAAGGGCCTGTTTCCACGCTGTATCTCTAAACTAAACTAAACTAAACTCAGTAGCTCAGACAAAGGCACCACCAAAGAATGACCACAGCTTGCCCTGGTGATTAGATGAACTTTGCCGAGAGGGGTCTAACCCGGAGGCAAGCTCCCGAGGACCAGAATCCACAGCTTGAATCGCAGCAGGCTGAGTGCCTTCCAAGGGCGGCTCGGTGGCGCAGCGGTAGAGTTGCTGCCTTACAGCGAATGCAGCGCCGGATACTCAGGTTCGATCCTGACTATGGGCGCCGTCTGTACGGAGTTTGTACGTTCTCCCCGTGACCTGCGTGGGTTTTCTCCGAGATCTTCGGTTTCCTCCCACACTCCAAAGACGTACAGGTTTGTAGGTTAATTGACTGGGTAAATGTAAAAATTGTCCCTAGTGTGTGTAGGACAGTGTTAATGTGCGGGGATCGCTGGGCGGCGCGGACTCGGTGGGCCGAAGAGCCTGTTTCCGCGCTGTATCTCTAAATCTAAAAATCAAGCAGTTGCAACATACGTCAAACTGTGATCTACCCCACAGGCAAGATGGTGCACTGACAAAGGTTGACAAGAGAGGAGACACACAAGAGGGCTGGCTATGCTAGACTTTAATTGGAACAATAAAAGGAGACTTTTTAAACTTTCCTCATTTAGAAATAAGGTGAGAAGGAACTTTTTCACCCAGAGAGTTGTGAATTTGTGGAATTCTCTGCCACAGAGGGCAGTGGAGGCCAATTCACTGGATGGATTTAAATGAGAGTTAGATAGAGCTCTAGGGGCTAGTGGAATCAAGGGATATGGGGAGAAGGCAGGCACGGGTTATTGATTGTGGATGATCAGCCATGTTCACAATGAATGGCAGTGCTGGCTCGATGGGCCGAACGGCCTCCTCCTGCACCTATTTTCTATGTTTCTAGAAATCTACCCCACCCCCCCTTGCCACCTTTGATATCTCTGAGAAAAGGATAACACGAAGCAGTGACAGAGATATTAATATCATAATTTATCATCTAGACCAGCACTGTCATTTTAACAAAAAGCCAAGCAATGAAAATGCTGGATAGCATTTTACTATTTACCTGCCATTTGCCATGTCGAATTATATTTGCTTGAGACACTGTTATACACAAGAGCTCCAGCACTTTCTAATTTTAACTTTCATTTTATCTGTTCATTATTTCATTGTTTTCCAACCCTACAGTAGAGAAGAGTAGGACCTGTTGTGCACGACTCTGAGGGTATGAAGCAATTAAAGTGGAACTTGTCTTGTTTCTGCATTTATAAATAATAAGAAGAAGGGAAAATACCAAACACACCAGCTATTACTTCATTTCACCTGTGGGAAGACACATTGGGTTCCTCGTCCACAAATACTTGCGGCTTTTTCACGATGAGCCGCTGATCAAGATACTAACGGATAATTGCCGGTTCCCATGTCAAGAAACAAAATTGTCAAGAAGGCGGTTTAAAAATAAAATTAATGGAGGGGTGGAATCGCACTTACCTCATGCTTGTCAGGGGCGATGAAATTCAGTGAGTCATCCGGGTCATATAGGATAGAGAAGGCAAGTTCCAACACCTCCTGTGGAGAACAGAGCCACATGAATCAGTCAAACAGAAGAGGCATCCTGCTATGCTAAGAATAAGGGGGAGGCCATTTTGGACTGAGATGAGGGAAAAAAAAATTTCACCCAGAGAGTTGTGAATCTGTGGAATTCTCTGCCACAGAAGGCAGTGGAGGCCAATTTACTCGATGTTTTCAAGAGAGAGTTAGATTTAGCTCTTAGCGCTAAAGGAATCAAGGGATATGGGGAAAAATCAGCCATGGTCATAGATTGAATGGCGGTGCTGGCTCGAAGGGCCGAATGGCCTACTCCTGCACCTATGTTTCTATGACAGGTCACATCCAAAACATGCACACCTCACACACTTCGTTTTGAGGATCACCTTCATCAATAATAACCGCGTTTAAAAAGGGTCTCCAAAGTAGGAACATGCTGCACGATGGTTCATTAGAGCCTTAACTACTGCAATCTGAAGCCAATTTCCGTGAAGGAGATGAAAACAAAGGGACTGGTCAAGAACACAGCTTTAAGGAGAGTCTTGGAGTGTTTTAATGTCATAAGTCCCAGACAGAACCAGGGAATTCGTACTTGCAGCAGCACAACAGAATATGGACACACAGTACTCTGCAAACAATATAATAAACGGGAAAAAAGTTATTGTGTGTGTGTGTATATATATACACACATATATGTATGTTTATATGCACCATTCAGCCAAAACATTGTGACCTGATGAGGGCCAAAAGATTATGACCACCTGCCTAATATGCTGTTGGTCCTCCATGTGCAGCCCCATACACAGCAGGGTGCGATGCACTGTGTATTGTGACACATTCCCCCCGTGACCACCATTAAAATTTTCTGTGACGTGCCACAGTAGACCTTCTGTTGGTTCGGACCAGACGGGATAGCCTTCGTTGCCCTCGCACATCGATGAGCCTTGGGCGCTCAACACCCTGTTTGTCCCTCCTCGGACCACTGTCGGTAGGTACTCACCACTGCTGACCGGGAGCACCCCACAAGCCTTGACGTTTCAGAGATACTCTGACCCAGTCGTCTGGCCATAACAATTTGGCCCTTGTCAAAGTCGCTCAGGTCTTTACTCCTGCATCCAACACATCAACTTCAAGAACTGACTGTTCACTCGCTGCCTAATATATCCCGCCCCTTGACAGGTGCCATTGTAACAAGATAATCAATGTTATTCACTTCACCTGTCATTGGTCATAATGTTTTGGCTGATATATACACGCACATATGCATACATATTTAAAAAAACCCAATAATAGTGCAAAGAGACAAAACCAATTACCCCAAGTGTGTGCAGTTCAGAGCTTATTTGGAGGTTGTAGTGTTTAATAGCCTGATGGCTGTCGGGAAGAAGCTGTTCCTGGACGTGACAGTTTTCAGGCTCCTACATCTTCTTCCCGATGGCAGGAGAGAAATGAGAGTGGCCAGGGTGGTGTGGGAGGCAATAGAGGCAGAGGGGTTTAGACAGAATTACAGAGCCTGGAGGTTAATTATCACCATCGATTAAAATCAAACGTGAACGAGATATCAGAGAAGGTGGGGATAAATAGTCTTGGAAGGGTGCAGTGGTAGTTATAGTTATTAAAATAGGGAGGGGTAGGACATGGAGATATTCAAGATCAAGGACGAGAACTGTAAATAATGGACTGTGACACATATAGACCAGTGGATACAGGGGTGATGAGCAAAATGGGCTGGTCATGAGTAAACTGGATATCACCTCAGGAGGCAAGGTGAAAGGCTAACATTAATGACAGTCTGCGGTTCGGATTAGGAGGTGACCAAGATATGGATGAGTGTTTCAATGAAAGAAAAGCTGAAACAGTATCGGGGAAGAAGTGAGCAGACTTAGAGGGCTATCAGGAAGGGAATCAAATGCCAGCCTTACTAAAGGCTTGGACAGACACTCCTCGATGTACGTGGGTGCCTTACGTAAACTCACTCTTACATAAACAATTCTATACTCAGTCCCTATAGTTTAGTTTAGTTTAGAGATACAGTGCGGAAACTGGCCCTTTGGCCCATCGAGTCTGCGCCAACCAGCAATCCCAGCACACTAATATTATCCTACACACACTGGGGACAGTTTACAATTAGTCCAAGCTAATTAACCTATAAACCTGTCATGGGGAGAATGTACAAAGTCTGTAATGACTGCATCCCTAGTTAGTATCGAACCCGGGTCTCTGAAGCTGTAAGGCGGTAACTCTACCGCTGTGCCACCGTGCTGCCCCCGACCAAAGAGTGCAATCAAGGTCATTTGCAACTTCCGCAAGCACTCGAGTTTACATCAGAATCAAGCCGGCAATGGCGGCAGTGCTTACCCAGAAGGCCGTGCGCCGCAGAAAGTGGACGCAGCTAAGACAGTTAATGCTCTCAGTGAGTTATTTCGGGCAGGGGATGGGGATGGTGATGGTGATCCCGACTTACGTAAAATCTGACTTATGTAAGAGTTCACAGAGCATAACCCTTACATAAGTTGGAGAGTGGTCAAGATGGCGCAGCGGTAGAGTTGCTGCCTGACAGCGAATGCAGCGCCGGAGACCCGGGTTCGATCCTGACTACGGATGCTGTCTGTACGGAGTTTGCACGTTCTCCCAGTGACCTGCGTGGGTTTTCTCCGAGATTTTCGGTTTCCTCCCACACTCCAAAGATGTGCAGGTTTTGTAGGTTAATTGGCTTGGTAAATGTAAAAATTGTCCCGAGTGGGTGTAGGATAGTGTTAATGTGCGGGGATCGCTGGTCGGCGCAGACCAGGTGGGCCGAAGGGTCTGTTTCCACGCTGTATCTCTAAAACTAAAATAACTAAAATTAAAAACTAAAGTGCCTGTACTCTCAGGTTAAGTATTTAAGTAAAATTGGGAACAAGCAAACGTTCTTTGCTTGTTGAAGATGACCAACAAGGCAACTGGGATGTCTGATGGCCTAGAAGCTACCCAGGAAGGTGAGCACACACTTAATATGCCAGCTCCAATCTGTGCTTCACCCACTGATGATGTTTAAAAACTTTGTTTTTGTTTAGAGTTTAGAGATATAGCATGGAAACCGGCTCGTCTGCCCATTGAGTCCATGCCGACCATCGATCATCTGTTCACAGTAGTATGTACGAAGGAGCTGCAGATGCTGGTTTAAACCGAAGATAGATTAAAAACTGCTGGAGTAACTCAGCGGGACAGTCAGCATCTCTGCAGAGAAGGAATGGGAGATCTCTGGAGAGAAGGAAGTTCACAGTAGTTCTATGTTATCCCACTATCTCATCCACTCCCTACGCACTGGGGGCAGCTTTTACTGTGCCCAATTAATCTACAAATCCACACGTCTTTGGATATGCCAGGAAACTGGTGGACACGGAATAAACACCCACAGTCAAAGGGAAAACATGCAAGCTCCACACGGACAGCACCTGAGGTCAGGATCGAAACCCCGGGTCTCGGCCTTGCTGAGAGGCAGCAACTTTACTCGCTGTGCCGCCATCTTTGTTACCAAAATCTGAGCTTTCCACTTCTGTCCGTGAGAATTCGTCAACGCTGTCGACGGCTCAGCCAGCTTGATGGCATCTTATCGAAACGTATAAGATTATTAAGGGGTTGGACACGTTAGAGGCAGGAAACATGTTCCCAATGTTGGGGGAGTCCAGAACAAGGGGCCACAGTTTAAGAATAAGGGGTAGGCCATTTAGAACTGAGATGAGGAAAAACTTTTTCAGTCAGAGAGTTGTGAAGCTGTGGAATTCTCTTCCTCAGAAGGCAGTGGAGGCCAATTCTCTGAATGCATTCAAGAGAGAGCTAGATAGAGCTCTTAAGGATAGCGGAGTCAGGGGGTATGGGGAGAAGGCAGGAACGGGGTACAGATTGAGAATGATCAGCCATGATCACATTGAATGGCGATGCTGGCTCGAAGGGCCGAATGGCCTCCTCCTGCACCTATTGTCTATTGTCTATTATCACCGCATGCCAGCAGATTATTTGGGAGGACGTGAAAAGTGTTGTTGGCCTAGATCTGGCTTCTTGGTTAGTACAGGTGTTAGAGGTTATGGCGAGAAGGCAGGAGAATGGGGTTAGGAGGGAGAGATAGATCTGCCATGATTGAATGGCAGAGGAGACTGGATGGGCCGAATAGCCTAATTCTACTCCCATTACTTATGACCTCCACATATCCGCAAGGATAAGTGCAAGAATCATTCGCCGTATTTTAACCCCACAATAACCTGTCATCGGGATTGAAGGAATGAGGCCTCACCCTGACCGTGAAGAAAACTACACACAAAAACGTGGCAGGCGTTGATTGACAAGGAGGCTGAGCCGCCAGTCAAATCAGGTCATAGAATTCAAAAAGACAGCATGCTAGGAATTGTGAAGCACCCATCATATATATATATCATTTTTAATCATATTGCCAAAAACAGAATCAAGACCCGGTCTTATGAATGGGATTATATTAATATTAAATTACACTTTTCTTGGGGGATTCGGGGTGGGCGAGGAGACGAAATGCCAATCCACAATTCCAAAATTAGACTCCTATGACTGGAGACATCATTCAGTAGCAATTACGACCTCATTTTCGTAAGCTGTTAAATCTCAGTTACATGTCAATCAACAGGGTTTTATACTTCCAACAATTTTCATGATTAGAATAATGTGCTGAAATGTTGAAGTCCATGTCAAATTACTGATTCTTTCTTGAGTTGATGTCATGAGTATTTACTCTCTCGTTCTAATAAGTGTCACAGAGAGCGATGCAGCGTGGAAACAGGTCCTTCGGCCCAACTTGCCCACCCCGGCCAACACTAGTCCCACTGGTCGATATCCCTCCAAACCTGTCCTATCCGTGTACCTGTCTAACTGTTTCTCAAATGGGATGGTCCCAGCCTCAACTACCTCCTCTGGCAGCTTGTTCCATACACCCACCACCCTTTGTGTGAAAAGGTTCCCCCCTCGGATTCCTATTAAATCTTTTCCCCTTCACCTTAAACCAATGTCCTCTGGTCCTCGGTTCACCTACTCAAGCTTCTATAGTTGTCAATTTCATTAGGTTCCAATTTTGAAAATATACTGGTAACAGTGCAGTGGGAGAAGGAAGAGGGACGATATTGAATATTTTTGTAACTGTCGGCGCCTACGGTATGCAAACAAAGAATCTCACTGTACCAAGTATACGTGACAATAAATTATTAATCAATCCATTTATTCCCCTTCGATTCCACTTTTTATATGTGTTTTCTCGGGCTTGGAGAGAAACTATTATTTTTACAGAGGCAGACATTAGATTAGACAATAGACAATAGGTGCAGGAGGAGGCCATTCGGCCCTTCGGCCCTTCGAGCCAGCACTGCCATTCAATGTGATCATGGCTGATCATTCTCAATCAGTACCCCGTTCCTGCCTTCTCCCCATACCCCCTGACTCCGCTATCCTTAAGAGCTCTATCCAGCTCTCTCTTGAATGCATTCAGAGAATTGGCCTCCACTGCCTTTTGAGGCAGAGAATTCCACAGATTCACAACTCTCTGACTGAAAAAGTTCTAACAGTTCTGAAAACTGAGCAGTTCTAAATGGCCTACCCCTTATTCTTAAACTGTGGCCCCTTGTTCTGGACTCCCCTAACATTGGGAACATGTTTCCTGCCTCTAACGTGTCCAACCCCTTAATAATCTTATACGTTTCAATAAGATCTCCTCTCATCCTTCTAAATTCCAGTGTATACAAGCCTAGATTAGTTTAGTTTGGAGATACAGTGTGGAAACAGGCCCTTTGGCCCACTGAGTCCGCACCGACCAGCGATCCCCGTTACACTAGCACTATCCTACACTCATTGTGGACAATTTACAATTTTTACCGAAGCCAAATTAACCTACAAGCCCGTACGTCTTTGGAGTGTGGGAGGAAACCGGAGCACGCAAGGAAAAGCCTCGCGGACATGGGGAGAACGTACAAACTCTGTACAGACAGCACCCATAGTCAGGATTGAACTCGGGTCTCTGGTGCCGTAAGACTACTGCACCACTGCTGCATTTGTGATATCCAAGGTCTCAGCAAATGCTTAGCAACACCCTGTCGACAACACTGAGATATCGTTAACACTAAACACAACCACACTGGGATATTTACTCGTAGAGCTGCTGCCTCACAGCACCAGAGATCTGGGTTCGATCCTAACCTCAGGTGCTGCCTGTATGGAATTTGTACATTCTCCCTGTGACTGCCTGGGTTTTCTCCGGGTGCGCCGGTTTCCTCCTACATCCCAACGACGTGTGGGTTTGTAGGATAGATGGCCCCTGTAAATTGCCTAGAGTGTCGGGAGGAGAAGCCAATGTGGGATGACATGGAACTATAGACAATAGACAATAGGTTCAGGAGGAGGCCATTCGGCCCTTCGAGCCTGTACGCACCGCCATTCAATGTGATCATGGCTGATCATTCTCAATCAGTACCCCGTTCCTGCCTTCTCCCCAAACCCCCTGACTCCGCTATCCTTAAGAGCTCTATCCAGCTCTCTCTTGAATGCATTCAGAGAATTGGCCTCCACTGCCTTCTGTGGCAGAGAATTACACAGATTTACAATTCTCTGACTGAAAAAGTTTTTCCTCATCTCCGTTCTAAATGGCCTACCCCTTACTCTTAAACTGTGGGGTGGCATGGTGGCACAGCGGTAGAGTTGCTGCCTCAGAGCACCAGAAGCCCGGGTTCAATCCTGACTACAGGTGCTGTCTGTACGGAATTTGTACGTTCTCCCCGTGACCGCGTGGGTTTTCCCCGGGTGCTCCGGTTTCCTTCCACACTCCAAAGACAAACAGGTTCGCAAGTTAATTTGGCTTTGGTAAAAATTGTAAATTGTCCCTAGTGTGTAGGATAGTATTAGTGTGTGGGGATTGCTGGTCGGCGTAGACTCGGTGGGTCGAAGGGCCTGTTTCTGCACTGTCTCTCTAGAACTAAAAATTAAAATGTCACCTTTACGTTGATTATTGAGCTAACACTCTCCTGACTCCAGACTTCATGCTTTGAGCTTTGCAGTTTGAGAATAAGGGGTTGGCCATTTAGGACTGAGACGAGGAAAAACTTTTTCACCCAGAGTTGTGAATCTGTGGAATTCTCTGCCACAGAAGGCAGTGGAGGCCAATTCACTGGATATTTTCAAGAGAGCGTTAGATATAGCTCTTAGAGCTAACAGAATCAAGGGATATGGGGAGAAAGCAGGATCGGGGTATTGATTTTGGATGATCAGCCATGATCATATTGAATGGCGGTGCTGGCTTGAAGGGCCAAATGGCCTACTCCTGCACCTATTTTCTATTTTCCTATGTCTATCTCAAAGTTTGCCAGAACTCAATAGATTGTACTCTGTCCCACATTTGGTTTCACTGACCAATCACCTCACTAACCCCCCACCTCCGGCCTCACCAGTGTACAATGAGTGAGTGGGCAAATGCATGGCAGATGCAGTATAATGTGGATAAATGTGAGGTTATCCACTTTGGTGGCAAGAACAGGAAAGCAGACTATTATCTGAATGGTGGCCGATTAGGAGAAGGAGAGATGCAGCGAGACCTGGGTGTCGTGGTACACCAGTCATTGAAAGTAGGCATGCAGGTGCAGCAGGCAGTGAAGAAAGCGAATGGTATGTTGGCATTCATAGCGAGGGGATTTGAGTATAGGAACAGGGAGGTTCTGCTGCAGTTGTACAGGGCATTGGTGAGACCACACCTGGAGTATTGCGTACAGTTTTGGTCTCCTAATCTGAGGAAAGACATTCTTGCCATAGAGGGAGTACAGAGAAGATTCACCAGATTGATTCCTGGGATGGCTGGACTTTCATATGAAGAAAGACTGGATAGACTCGGCTTGTACTCGCTGGAATTTAGAAGATTGAGGGGGGATCTTATAGAAACTTACAAAATTCTTAAGGGGTTGGACAAGCTAGATGCAGGAAGATTGTTCCCGATGTTGGGGAAGTCCAGAACAAGGGGTCACAGTTTAAGGATAAGGGGGAAGTCTTTTAGGACCGAGATGAGAACGTTTTTTTCCACACAGAGAGTGGTGAATCTGTGGAATTCTCTACCACAGAAGGTAGTTGAGGCCAGTTCATTGGCTATATTTAAGAGGGAGTTAGATGTGGCCCTTGTGGCTAAAGGGATCAGGGAGTATGGAGAGAAGGCAGGTACGGGATACTGAGTTGGATGATCAGCCATGATCATATTGAATGGCGGTGCAGGCTCGAAGGGCCGAATGGCCTACTCCTGCACCTATTTTCTATGTTTCTATGAAACATGTTCTCTCAACATTTCTGATTCTGCCTGGCGTTTTGCCTAATACAAACAAACAAAGTTTAAAAAAAACCAGTTCCTCAAGCCTGCTACATGTTCATAATGCCTGGAGCATCGTGATAACACAGCTTCTACCACCCACTCACCTTTGGCAGAAACAAAAGCCAGTGGCACATTACCAAGAAAACAATATCTGTAAGAGTGGTGACTGTAATCAGTCCAGGGTTTCACACGAACCAAATGACTCAACCCACCCCTGCAGCCATTTAATGCCCGGAATTTGCCATATCGTTAAGGTGTGAAGGCAAGATCATTGGGGCATTTAAAGAGAAAGTAGCTAAATATCTATCTTTCCCTCTTAACCTCATAGTCCTGCCTTCTCCCCATAACCCCTGACACCTGTATCAATCAAGAATCTTTCTATCTCAGCCTTAAAAATATCCATTGACTTGGCCTCCACAGCCTTCTCATCACAATGAAGGACGTACAGGGCCGAGGGGCCGTGTGGCCGATTCCTGCACCTCGTTTTCTTCTGGTTTTTTTATATTGTTCATCTCTCAAATACACTGTCGTTTGGTTTCAGGACTTCTGCTCCCTTTCAATGGTTCAAAGGTGCACTATTGTCACGCGTACCGAGGTGCAATGAAATTCCTTTCCTGCATTTAGTTCAGTAAAAAACGTTCTATGCGTAGGCACAATCATACTTAAGTGGAACAGTGTAGGAATAGTAGATCACACTATGCCAGTACACAAGAGTTGTTATATCTCCGGCGCTATCTTGTATCCTTCAAGTTCAAAGTTGTGATTTGAGCCGATTCACGGACTTGCCAGCCGCCTGTCACTTCTGCAGCAAGGAAGAGACCGTGTTCCACGTCTACATGGAGTGTGAGAGGTTGCAGCCCGTTCGACTGCCTGAAGAGGCTGCTCCTCAAGTTTTGGCTACATTTTAGCCCCACGCATCTGATATTTGGGCACCCGGTACAGAGGGGGGAGAGTTGGGAGGGGGGGGCTCCCTGTCAGTTGGCTCCTGGGCCTGGCTAAGATGGCCATTCGCGGGTCCAGGCAGTGGGTAGTCGATGGCCACACCGGGGTCGGCTGCCTGCCCCTTTTCCGGGCCTACGTCTGTGCCCACGTGTCCCTGGAGATGTCCACGGGGACTTTGGAGGCCTTTGGAGGCCTTCCGTGAACGCTGGTCAAATTGATAATGTTGACGTTATTTTAATTTGTTTGTTTGTGAACTGCCAAGACATAGGCAGTTTTTGATCGTGTTATATTTTTTTATTTTTGTTTTGTTCTGAATAAAAGTATTTGTATTTCAAAAACAAAGTTCAAAGTCGTATCTTGGTCATAAAGGCCCGTTGCCCTGGCGATGGCAAAGGGTTGGACGCACTATGGACAATTTACAGAGGCCAATTCACCATTAAACATACACATCTTTGGGATGAGGGAGGAAACCCACGCAGTCACAGAACATGCAAACTCCACAGAGAGAGCACCTGAGGTCAGGATGGAACCTGGGTCTGTGGCGCTGTGAGGCAACTGCTCTACCTGCTGCACCACTGAGGCCCCCTGTTTTCCGTGCTAAATGAACTCCCTTTTGAAATTCTTGAATGAGTCGCAGGTAGGTTGGTCAAGAAGGCTTCATCAGGCAGGATACTGTATAGAAGTTGGGATCACCCCATCCCCGGGCACTTTCCCCTGCAACCGCAGGAGATGCAACACCTGTCCATTTACCTCCCCCCTCAACTCCATCCAAGGACCCAAACAGTCTTTCCAGGTGAGACAGAGGTTCACCTGCACCTCCTCCAACCTCATCTATAGTATCCGCTGCTCTAGATGTCAACTTCTTTACATCGGCGAAACCAAACGCAGGCTCGGCGATCGTTTCGCTCAACACCTTCGCTCAGTTCGCCTTAACCAACCTGATCTCCCGGTGGCTGAGCACTTCAACTCCCCCTCCCACTCCCAGTCTGACCTTTCTGTCATGGGCCTCCTCCAGTGCCATAGTGAGGCCCACTGGAAATTGGAGGAACAGCACCTCATATTTCGCTTGGGCAGCTTGCAGCCCAGCGGTATGAACATTGACTTCTCAAACTTTAGATAGTTCCTCTGTCGCTCTCTTCCCCTCCCCCTTCCCAGATCTCCCTCTACCTTCCTGTCTCCACCTATATCCCTCCTTTGTCCCGCCCCCCTGACATCAGTCTGAAGAAGGGCCTCGACCGAAAACGTCTCTCCTGAGATGCTGCCTGACCTGCTGAGTTACTCCAGCATTTTGTGAAATAAGTACCTTCGACTTGTACCTGCATCTGCAGTTATTTTCTTACAATCGAAGTTGTGATGTTATGTTACTGTCGTGCAAGTCGTTGCTGAGGCCACATTTGGAGTATTGTGTTCTGCTTTGGTCACCCTGCTATAGGAAATTTGTTGCTAAGCTGGAAAGCGCACAGAAGAATTACAGAGATGTGGTCAGGGCATGTGGAGGGTCTGAGTTATAGGGAAAGGTTGGGCAGGCTACAACTTTATTCTTTGGAGCGCAGAAGGATGAAGGGTGATCTGATAGACATGTATAAGATCATGAGGGTAATAGATAGAGTACATGCACCCAGAGTCAGGGAATCAGGAACCAGGGGAAACAGGTTTAAAGTGAGAGCGGAAAGATTTAATAGGAATGAACTTTTTCACACAATACTGGTGGATTTTTTGAATTTGCAAATACCAGAGGAGGTGGTTGATGCAGATGCAACAACAACAATAGACAACAGACAATAGGTGCAGGAGTAGGCCATTCAGCCCTTCGAGCCAGCACCGCCATTCAATGCGATCATGGCTGATCACTCTCAATCAGTACCCCGTTCCTGCCTTCTCCCCATACCCCCTCACTCCGCTATCCTTAAGAGCTCTATCCAGCTCTCTCTTGAAAGCATCCAACGAACTGCCCTCCACTGCCTTCTGAGGCAGAGAATTCCACACCTTCACCACTCTCTGACTGAAAAAGTTCTTCCTCATATAACATATAACATATAACAACTACAGCTTGGAAACAGGCCTGTCCGGCCCTACTAGTCCACGCCGACCATTCTCCCTGACCTAGTCTCATCTACCTGCACTCAGACCATAACCCTCTAATCCCCTCTTATCCATATACCTATCCATATCTCCGTTCTAAATGGCCTACCCCTTATCCTTAAACTGTGGCCCCTTGTTCTGGACTCCCCCAACATTGGGAACATGTTTCCTGCCTCTAATGTGTCCAATCCCCTAATTATCTTATATGTTTCAATAAGATCCCCCCTCATCCTTCTAAATTCCAGTGTATACAAGCCCAATCGCTCCAGCCTCTCAACATACGACAGTCCCGACATTCCGGGAATCAACCTAGTGAACCTACGCTGCACGCCCTCCATAGCAAGAATATCCTTCCAACATTTAAAAGATATTTGGACAGGAAAGATTTAGAGGGATAGGGACCAAATGCGAGCAGATGGGACTAGTGTAGATGGGGCAGCTTGGTAGGCGTGGGCAAGTTGGGCTGAAGAGCCTGTTTCCGTGCCGTATGACTCTATAATTCTCGGAGTCCAGCTCCATCACACTCTCCAGTCCAGGCTTCTGCATAAGTAAGCTACAGTAAGTAAGTAAGTCTGAAGAAGGTCTCGACCCGAAACGACACCCATTCCTTCTTTCCAGAGATGCTGCCTGACCCCGTTGAGTTACTCCAGCATTTTGTGTCTATCTGCTGCATAAGCAAGCTATTTCTTACAACACCCTTGTGCTTTGGTTCCTTTTACTGCTGCCAGAAGTTAATGTCCAAATTCTCAACAAGCTGCGGTGGGATTTGAACTCACTCTATCCAAGCCGCGTGCTCAAGCGTTTGGATTACCACCAAGGCATTGTGCCTCCCAAGTCTATCCTCGCTGTATGCATTCAGCCTGTGAATACATATTGGTTTCCAAAAGCTGCGACATCCCCTGTTGCTCTCAGAATTTGTGAGGCTTTACTCGCTAAGCTGACCCTCTTCGTGTGCATTCGGCACACATCTCAGAGTATTTCCATTCCAAACGTTTGTCTGCACTCAGCGTGACAGCACCATTCGCTCTACGATTCATCACCTTTGGCGTTAAAGAAACCGCGCGGCAGCAGCTTTCACGCGGAACCAGGCCAATTTCGGAGCTGAATTAACGATTTGGGAGCTGTGATGAAAGGGGCCCAGGTGAGACTAAATGGCAGCGGCACTCAGACCCTCCAAACCGGAGATTGTGGATGATTGGATCATTATTACTGCACAAAACAGCAGCTGCTGCCAGCCAACTCAAGGTAAAGGATTAACTAAACCGCTGGGGAAAGGCAAAGGAAAGGAAGGTAAAGGGTGGATTTATGCGTGTTCTTTCGTCATTGATGGAGCACAATTCCCTTTGTTTTTATATCGGAGGCTGAGGGGATATACCTGATAGAGGTATATAAAATCATAAGAGTTATGGGGTAGACAGTCCAGTGTAGAAATGTCAAAGACCAGAAGACATCTTTTCACTGTACCTCGTTACTGTGAAATGTTACTTTAGTTTACGAAAGTAGGCTCAGCCCTAAATAGACTCCGAAGACCACTGAAGCTCTGATGTTCATCCAAAAGCACTCGGGTAGTATAGAAAAATAAAAGGACTATTTCATTTTTCTTTAAGTTAAAGTGGTTGGAAACACCCACGATTAAAAAAATATTAGTGTCACAAAACTTGCACCACACATCTGCATTAAACGTTTCCCCTCTCACCTCATGGCTATGCCCTCTAATGTTGGACATTTCCACACTGGGAAAAAGGGTCTCAGTCTACCCCAACCGATGCCTCTCGTAATGTTATATACATCTATCAAGTCTCCCCTCAACCTCTGACGTTCCAGAGAAGCTAGCTTCAGTGGAGTTACCAGGGGACAGAGGTTCAAGGTGAAGGGGAAAAGATTTAATAGGCATCTGAGGGGTAACTTTTCCCACACAAAGGGTGGTGGGTGTATGGAACGAGCTGCCAGAGGAGGTAGTTGAGGCTGGGACTATCTCAATGTTTAGGAAACAGTTAGACAGGTACATGGATTGGACAGGTTGGGAGGGATATGGACCAAGCGCAGACAGGTGGGACTAGTGTAGTTGGGACATGTTGGCCGGTGTGGGCAAGTTTGGCTGAAGGGCCTGTTTCCGCACTGTGACTCTACTGCGGGAGCACTTTCAAATGTTACACCTGGAACTTGTGGGGTGATCACAGAAGATTTTTTGGCAGTATTTTGAAGAATCTCAACAGAATTAGCTCCAACTAACCTGGTGGTATTTACCTTTCCATTACTTTTACTAGAACAGATTTACTGCTTGTTATTATCCCGTAGTTTAGTGGGGCTTTTTTGCAATGTTCCATACTCTGATTTCTCTAATTTCAAGTAACCCATGTATTCCCTCCCTCCTCCCTCCCCCACCCTGATCGCCCTACTAGTTCCATTGTTCGCATCTCCATCTCCCTTCGTTATCGCCTCCTCCCCAGCCAACAATGGGCCATTGTGGGCTCCACTCTACCCATGTCACCTCTTGAATGAATAAATTGGCTACCAGGACTGTTGACACTGTTGACACAGCAACGTTATCTCTTTAGCCGTAACATGTCTCAAATTTAGTTTAGTCTAGTCTAGAGATACAGCATGGACCACTGAGTCCACACCGACCAGCGATCCCCACACACTAGCACTACCCTACACATACTTGAGACAATTTAAACTTTCCCAAGCCATTAACCTACAAACCTGTACATCTTTGGAGTGTGGGAGGAAACCGGGGCACCCAGAAACAAAAACCCACGCACGTCACGGGGCGAACGTACAAACTCCATAGTCAGTGGAAGAAAATAACTGCAGATGCTGGTACAAATCGAAGGTATTTATTCACAAAATGCTGGAGTAACTCAGCAGGTCAGGCAGCATCTCAGGAGAGAAGGAATGGGTGACGTTTCGGGTCGAGACCCTTCTTCAGGCTGATGTCAGGGGGGCGGGACAAAGGAAGGATATAGGTGGAGACACCAGGGCCGTCTTAACGCATGGGCCTGATGGGCACTTGCCCGGGGGCCCACGAGCATAGGGGCCCCATGCTGATCTGTGTATGTTAAGTGACTTGCAATAAATAAATACTACTTTAAAAATGTAGGTTCAATAAGTGCTTTTTTCGCAACATTTCCGGTCACTAAGTGCTTCTCACAGCGATCTGTAAGTGCTTTTCGCAACAATGTAGCACCCTAAGTCCATTGCTAAGTGCTTTTCGGTAAGTGCTTTTCGCCGGCACGACAGGGGGGGGGCTGGTAGGGAAAGGGGGGTGGGGGAGAGTAACGGTAGGGGCCCCAATACACTGCTTTGCCCGGGGGCCCATAATGCTGTAAAAACGGCCCTGGGAGACACTCCACTTGAGTTACTCCAGCAGTTTATGAATCCCTCTCTTCCCCTCCCCCTTCCCAGTTCTCCCTCTATCTTCCTGTCTCCACCTATATCCTTCCTTTGTCCCGCCCCCCTGACATCTGTCTGAAGAAGGGTCTCGATCCGAAACGTCACCCATTCCTTCTCTCCTGAGATGCTGCCTGACCTGCTGGGTTACTCCAGCATTTTGTGAATAAACTCCATAGTCAGGATCGATCCAGGGTGCTGTAAGACAGCAACTCTACCGCTGCGCTATCATGCCGCTGTAATGTTTCATGATGCTTCAAAAGATGCTGTCCAAATGTGAGCACCTACTTTACGTTCTCTTTTAAATGAAGAAAAAAATAATTTTGGATGGCCTGATGAAAATTGTATCATTAGTGAAGAAGCTTAAGTAAATTCTATTAATTCCACCAGGACAACTTATCTAAAGAAATGTTAATACCTTCAAGGAAGGTTAAGGACATTGCAGGCAGATATATAGGGCTAGTGATCAGGATAAACATAGAAAGTAGGTGCAGGAGTAGGCCATTCGGCCCTTCAAGCCAGCACCGCCATTCAATATGATCATGACTAATCATCCAAAATCAGTACCTCGTTCCGGCTTTTTCTCCATATCCCTTGATTCCTTTAACCCTAAGAGCTAAATCTAACTCTCTCTTGAAAACTAAGATTTGCATTTAAGTCTTCTCCACTCTCTGTTTAACCCATTGCATTAATACTCATTAAAGTAGGAACCTAAATATACACATTGAGCAGAAGAGTGATAAGATTCATGTTCTTATCCCCTTGCTCTTAAACGCCCTCAAGATTAAACAGATACAATCATTTTGGCTTTATGCCCTGAATGAGAATGTCTGGCTATCCAAACAACAGAAACTAAAGAACTTTGCAAAATATGGTGACTATCACCATCCCTCATTCATTCTTGGCTTATTTGGTGGGATGCTATATTTAAAAATGAAAGAGAGTTGTAAATCTGTGGAATTCTCTGCCTCAGAAGGCAGTGGAGGCCAATTCTCTGAATGCATTCAAGAGAGAGCTAGATAGAGCTCTTAAGGAAAGCGGAGTCAGGGGGTATGGGGAGAAGGCAGGAATGGGGTACTGATTGAGAATGATCAGCCATGATCACATTGAATGGCGGTGCTGGCTCGAAGGGCCGAATGGCCTCCTCCTGTACCTATTGTCTATTGTCTATTATGCTACTGAAGGCACTGATTAGTGCTGTTCATAGAAAAATGCATACTATAAGATTCACAAAACATCTCCACAGATTCTATGGTAGAATTTTATCAATTGTAAAAGAACTCAGAGTAACAAATTGTATCAGCTTTTAACTTGGCAAAGAGCGGCCACGGTGGCGCAGCGGTAGAGTTGCTGCCTCACAGCGCTTGCAGCGCCGTAGACCCGGGTTTCGATCCCGACTACGGGTGCTGTCTGTACGGAGTTTGTACGTTCTTCCGGTGGGTTTTCTCCGAGATCTTCAGTTCCCCCCCACACTCCAAAGGCGTACAGGTATGTAGGTTAATTGGCTTGGTGTATGTGTAAATTGTCCCTAGTGTGTGTAGGATAGTGTTAATGTGCAGGGATTCCTGGTGGGTGCGGACTCGGTGGGCCGAAGGGCCTGTTTCCGTGCTGTATCTCTAAACTAAACTAAACGAAAAAATAAAAATATAGAGTCATATGACATGGAAACAGGTCCTTCGGCCTAACTTTCCTAATGGGTGCCATCTACATTAGTCCCGCCTGCCCATGTTTTGTCCATATCCCTCTAAACCTTTCTTATCCATGTATCGGTCCAAATTTCTTTTAAATTTTGAAATATATATAAACTTATATGCACATATGGCTATTATATAATGTGCTGCATTGAGATAGAGTAGTATAGTTCAGTTTATTATTGTCACGTGTACTGAGGTATGGTGAAAAGCTTTTTGTAGCGTGCTAACCAGTCAAAGAAAAGACTATACATGATTACAATCAAGCCGTTCATAGTGTATAGATAAAGGCTAAGGGTACGATATTTAGTGTAAAATAAAGTCCGATTAAAGATAGTTCAAAGGTCTCCAATGAGGTAGATGGGAGGTCAGGTCCACACTCTAGCTGATGAGAGGAGAGTTCTCAATATTCAATCAGTAGCTTTTTGTTTTTAAACAAAAACATACAAATGCTGCTTGCAGTGGATACGACAGACACTAATGTAAAATTATATACTGTCATTGAGAACCAAAAGGATGCCCTGAAGTGTGTTCCAACTAATAGATTACATTGGAAGGGCATTCAGTGTTGTATTAGAGTCATGGAGCCATATACACAGCATATGGAAACAGGCCATTCGGTCCAACTTGCCCACACCGGCCAACTTGTCCCACCTACACTAGTCACCACACTACACTAGTCCCACCGACCTGTGTTTGGTCCATATCCCTCTAAAGCTGTCCTATCCATGTATCTGTTCTGAATTTTTCTTAAACGTTGCGATAGTACCTGCCTCAACTACCTCCTTCGGCAGCTCGTTCCTTTGCATGAAAAGGTTACCCCTCAGGTTCCTATTAAATCTTCCCCCCCCCCCCCCCCCCCCACCTTGAACCAATTGTAGAAACCATTGCAGATAATTTGCAAAAAGTCCATAAACAGCAACAAAATAAATGACTGTTTTCATCCATATTAAGTGTTGTGTGAGGAATCCAGGATCTCTCCTGCTATTCTTCAAATACATCATGAAAATGTTCAAAGTCCGTTTCAGTAACTCATGCAAAAGACATATTCTTGTTTGCAGTGCTATTACGCATGGTCTTGCGTTCAGTTAATACTATTTTGATTCAAAATATTATCTTCGTTGCAAAACAAAATCTTTTTGGAGTTCAAAAGTAAACCATTACCTTATTTTGTTTAAGAGCTCCCTTTTCCTTCATATGTGGGCAATCCTTTCCTGTCACAATAGCTTTAATGTCAGCCACTGGAACTGTGGAAAAAACAAGAGTCATAGAGTGATACAGTGTGGAAACAGGCACTTCAGCCCAACTTACCCACACTGGCCAACATGTCCCAGCTACGCTAGTCCCACCTGCCTGCGCTTGGTCCATATCCCTCTAAACCTATCCTACCCATGTACCTGTCTACCTGTTTCTTAAACAATAGATAATAGACAATAGACAATAGGTGCAGGAGTGGGCCATTCGGCCCTTCGAGCCAGCACCGCCATTCAATGTGATCATGGCTGATCATTCTCAATCAGTACCCCGTTCCTGCCTTCTCCCCATACCCCCTGACTCCGCTATCCTTAAGAGCTCTATCTAGCTCTCTCTTGAATGCATTCAGAGAATTGGCCCCCACTGCCTTCTGAGGCAGAGAATTCCACAGATTCACAACTCTCTGACTGAAAAAGTTTTTCCTCATCTCAGTTCTAAATGGCCTACCCCTTATTCTTAAACTGTGGCCCCTTGTTCTGGACTCCCCCAACATTGGGAACATGTTTCCTGCCTCTAACGTGTCCAACCCCTTAATAATCTTAGACATTTCGATAAGATCTCCTCTCATCCTTCTAAATTCCAGTGTATACAAGCCTAGTCGCTCCAGTCTTTCAACATATGACAGTCCCGCCATTCCGGGAACTAACCTAGTTTAGATAGTCCCAGCCTCAACTACTTCCTCTGGCAGCTTGGTCCATACACCCACCACCCTTTGTGTGAAAAAGTTACCCCCTCAGATTCCTATTAAATCTTTTACCCTTCACCTTGAACCTATGTCCTCTGGTCCTCGATTCCCCTACTCTGGGCAAGAGATTCTGTGCGTCTACCCGATCTATTCCTCTCATGATTTTATACACTCCCGTGATTTTATACACAGTCAAGAGTGTTTAATATGTCCTGAAACGGAACAGTAAAATTCTTACTTGCAGCAGCCTAACAGGTATTTACTCAGTAGACACCATAATAAACAACAGAAATAAGTTAGAGTTATGGAGTCGGTCAGTGTGGAAACAGGGGTTTCAGCCCTACTTGTCCACGCCGATCTACTTGCCCCATCAACACTAGTCCCACCTGCCTGCTTTTAACCCATATCTCTCTAAACCTATCCTTTCATATCATATCATATATCATATATATACAGCCGGAAACAGGCCTTTTCGGCCCACCAAGTCCATGCTGCCCAGCGATCCCCATACATTAACACTATCCTACACCCACTAGGGACAATTTTTACATTTACCCAGCCAATTAACCTACATACCTGTACGTTTTTGGAGTGTGGGAGGAAACCGAAGATCTCGGAGAAAACCCACGCAGGTCACGGGGAGAACGTACAAACTCTTTACAGTGCAGCACCCGTAGTCAGGATCGAACCTGAGTCTCCGGCGCTGCATTCGCTGTAAAGCAGCAACTCTACCGCTGCGCTACCGTGCCTGTCTAAATAGTTGTTAAACATTCCAATAGTACCTGCCTCAAGTACCTTTCCTGGTGGCTTGTTCCATACACCCACCACTCTTTTATGTAAAAAAACTATCCCTCACCTTAAACCTTCGTCCTCTGGATCACAGTTCAACCTACTCTGGGCAAAAGACATGTTTATCCAATCTATCCTCTCATGATTTTGTACACCTCTATGAGATCTCCCCTCATTCTCCTGTGCCTCAAGGAATAAAGCCCTAGCCTGCTCAACCTCACCCTATAGCTCAGTGTCTTGTGTCCTGGCAACAAAGTTCAATATATAAAACAAACAACCAATATAGTGCAAAGACAAAAACAAAGCCCCAAGTCCCTGGTGGGAGTTCGTCGTTCAAGAAACTCCTGAGAAACAAATGATGCTATTGATGTAAACAACTGCATAATGTTCATATATTAATGTCATCGATGTTCCACAGGACCAATTTTCCAAATTGATTCACTCTGTCAATATGGTCACAATACAATGTGATGTATGGAGGTGCAGTATTTGACTAGGAGGCTTTCTTTAAAACAAAACATAAAAAAGGGCACAATAGACAATAGGTGCAGGAGGAGGCCATTCGGCCCTTCGAGCCAGCACCGCCATTCAATGTGATCATGGATGATCATTCTCAATCAGTACCCCGTTCCTGCCTTCTCCCCATACCCCCTGACTCCGCTATCCTTAAGAGCTCTATCTAGCTCTCTCTTGAATGCATTCAGAGAATTGGCCTCCACTGCCTTCTGAGGCAGAGAATTCCACAGATTTACAACTCTCTGACTGAAAAAGTTTTTCCTCATCTCCGTTCTAAATGGCTTACCCCTTATTCTTAAACTGTGGCCCCTGGTTCTGGACTCCCCCAACATTGGGAACATGTTTCCTGCCTCTAACGTGTCCAACCCCTTAATAATCTTATACGTTTCGATAAGATCCCCTCTCATCCTTCTAAGTGAAAGCACAGTGAAAGGCTTGGATAGAGTGGATGTGCAGAGGATGTTTCCACTCGTGGGAAAGTCTATGACTAGAGGCCATTTAAAGGACGTCCATTTAAGAAGGAGATGAGGAGTAATTTCTTTAGTCAGAGGGTGGTGAATCTGTGGAATTCTTTGCCGCAGAAGGCTGTGGAGGCCAAGCCAATGGATATTTTTAAGGCCGGGATAGATTCTTGATTAGTACGGGTGTCAGGGGTTATGGGGAGAAGGCTGGAGAATGGGTTTAGGAGGGAGAGATAGATCAGCCATGATTGAATGGCGGAGTAGACTTGATAGGCCGAATGGCCCAATTCTGCTCCGATCACTTATGAATCCAGCACAGATCCTGGCGATTAGGAGGGATTCAAAAGAAAAAGAAAAAAAAAGACGAAACAGATCCTGAGAGCAGCAAAAAAAAAGGAATTATGAGGTTTGCAAGGAATATCCAAATCGAAATATACAGTATGCAAACTCCAATTTTACGGAACTATGATGTGAAACAGCAGTACCTTTACAGAGTTGCTGTGACTGAAAACGATAAAATGGAGGACATGTGGAATTACTTTGCATCAGTAAGAACGATGTTAACATCCCAGGAAAATTAATTTAGTTTAGTTCTGCATGGAAACTGGCCCTTCGGCTCACCAAGTCCATGCCGACAACTGATCGCCCTTTCACACTGTTCTATGTAACATTACTCTCTCATCCACTCTTTTCACACTTGGGACAATTTACAAAGCCCAATTAACCTGCAGATCCGTGCGTCTTTGGGATGTGGGAGGAAACCGGGGCGCCCGGAGGAAACCCACGTGGTCACAGGGAAATCGCGCAATCTCCACACAGACAGCACCTGAGATCAGGATTGAACCCGGGTCTCTGGTGCGGTGAGGCAGCAGTTCTACCAGCTGTTGAATCGCAGGGAGAGAGTCACAAAAAATCATGGCAGGTATTAAAGAAGAAAATAATTATACATCTCCAGATGTAGGTTATCGTTTCAGTGTTTTAAAGGAAGCTGTTCAGAATACTGCAGATATTCTAATTATAATTTCCCAAGTGTGCTTGCTCAAGGATCTTAGACTTGAAATCCTTGCTTCTCTATTAATGCAAAGAGGGAAATGAAAAACTGGGAATTATAGACTAGTTAACCTGTTGTCAGCAAATTACTAGAGTCTATATAATTAACATTAGAGTGACTGAATACTGAACATTTTCAATTGATCAGAAATAATCCACACGGTTTGCAGAGGGTGGAAGCTATCGAACAGACTGTTTATTTCAAAAAGGTAAATGAGGTAACAAATTCCCCCAAAAGTTGTTGGTGAATATGTTTTCCGGTGACATGTGTTGTATATTATGATGTTTTTAGTTATTATTGCTTGTTTTTCATATATCTTTATATATATTGTGATGTATTGAGAGGCCGGGAGCTTTTCTCTTGAAGGTTGGGAGGTGTGGGTGCCGGAAATGAAGACAGAAAAGTTCTTGTTTTCAAACTTAAATTCCATATATTTAGTCTTTTCCAAAAACAGGTAAACTTAATTGTTTGCAGACAGGTACACAAAACCAAAACAGGTAGTTAAATCAAAACTGTAGCTTGCGGCCTTCTTACAAAAATATAACTCAAACACTGCTTCTCTCCCTCTCATGATATCACAATATTATATACATACACACACACACATATATATATATGTATATATATATAATGCATGTATATATACATATATGTCCCTCTTAAGAAACTCTTCACTAAAACAGTGGTACCAAAGACAAATGACTGATATAATTAGGAAATTAGCTGAGTGTAGCATAGGCAGTAGGAATAATGGATGCATATATAAATTGGTAGTTTCACACTTATAGTGGCTTGCTCGGTTCTGTGATGTGACTGAAGCTATACAACATATTTATGAACGACTTGCAAAGAAAGCCACTTAACCAAGTTTGCTACCAACAAAACGAATGAATGCCATTTTAAGCATTGTGTATAATAAAAGGAAATAAAGTTATGCAATGGATAAATGGTGGTAAATAGGTGTCAGTGCAGGCAAATGTGAGATCATCCAATTTGTTCTGCTTCTGCTCGCCTACACCGAGACCGACACCCACGGGATTGCCACTTTTGTAAGGAACACAGCATCCTTCTAAATTCCAGTGTATACAAGCCTAGTCGCTCCAGTCTTTCAACATATGACAGTCTCGCCATTCCGGGAGTAAACCTAGTAAACCTACGCTGCACGCCCTCAATAGCAAGAATATCCTTCCTCAAATTTGGAGACCAAAACTGCACACAGTACTCCAGGTGCGGTCTCACTAGGGCCCTCTACAACTGTAGAAGGACCTCTTTGCTCCTATACTCGACTCCTCTTGTTATGAAGTTCCTCCCTCATCCTTCAAAACTACAGCGAGTACAGGCCCAGTGCCATCAAACATTCTTCATATGTTAACCCAATCATTCCTGGGATTGTTCTCGTAAACCTGCTCTGGACCCTCTCCACCGCCAGCGCATCCTTCCTCAGCTATGGAGCCCAAGACTGCTCACAATACTGCAAATGCACTCTGGCCATTGGCTTATAAAGCCTCAGCATTACATCCCTGTTTCCGTGACTCTATACTGAAAAGCACAGGGTAGTCGAACAGTGTCGCTCAGTTTTCTTTTAGCGATACAGCACAGAAACAGGCCCTTCGGCCCACCGAGTCCGCGCCGCCCAGCGATCCCCGCACACTAACACTATCCTACACCCACTAGGGACAATTTTTTTAAACATTTGCCCAGCCAATTAACCTATAAACCTGTACGTTTTTGGAGTGTGGGAGGAAACCGAAGATCTCGGAGAAAACCCACGCAGGTCACGGGGAGAACGTGCAAACTCCGTACAGTACAGCACCCGTAGTCAGGATCGAACCTGAGTCTCCGGCGCTGCATTCGGTGTAAGGCAGCAACTCTACCGCTGCGCCACTGTGCCGCCCGATTGCCAGATTAAAATGACACTCTTCGACATAATGCAATTGCGGCATAAATAAATGGGAATATATAAAGACGATTCCGGCTTTCACTATTAACTGTACAGAGAGTGGTATCTCCGGGCGACACATGCACTGCAAAGCACATGAGTCACAAAGTACTTTATGCCATGCCTTTGCTGATTCACTTACGCTTATCCTGCAAAGATTCGTATGGCACCTCTCCCTGTGGGCTCTCCTCCAGGTCTCCATAGTGTAGGACCTTATGGTTCGGGGAAAGGCGACAGTACCAGAATTTATCTGCAGAATTTAAAAACTCACGTTATTTGTTTGTAAAAACTTTGATAATAGACAATAGACAATAGGTGCAGGAGGAGGCCATTCGGCCCTTCGAGCCAGCACCACCATTCAATGTGATCATGGCTGATCATTCTCAATCAGTACCCCGTTCCTGCCTTCTCCCCATACCCCCTGACTCCGCTATCCTTAAGAGCGCTATCTAGCTCTCTCTTGAATGCATTCAGAGAATTGGCCTCCTACTGCCTTCTGAGGCAGAGAATTCCTCAGATGAGGAATGATGATTGATGATGGAACACACTTGTGCAAGATTTCATTTTTGATTGAACCAGGGAAATGGCCTAATACAAAAATGGGAAATGCTGCAAAAAGGCTGATTTGAAGAACGCTGGAAAAGCTGAGAAACGAGGAATTGCAGATGCTGATTTATAGAAAAAAGACACAAAGCGCTGGAGTGGAGTAACATAGCGGGTCAGACAGCATCTCTGAAGAACGTGGATAGGTGATGTTTCGTGTCGCCAGTCTTCTTCAGACTGCTATCTTCTATTATCACTGCCATTGTAACTTGGTGTGGACATTCCCTGAGGAGACTCCTTTCTCCATTAAGTAGAAGGTCATCAAAGGACACAAAGTGATGGAGTAACTTAGCAGGTCAGGCAGTTTAGTTTAGTTTAGTTGAGATACAGTGTGGAAACCGGCCCTTCGGCCCACCGAGTCCACACCGACCAGCGATCCCCGTACACTGACACTATCCTACACACACTGGGAACAATTTACAATTGTACCAAGCCAATTAACCTACAAACCTGTACGTCTTTGGAGTGTGGGAGGAAACCGGAGCTCCCCGGAGAAAATGCCGCAAGTCACGGGGAGAACGTACAAACTCCGTGCAGTCAAGCACCCGTTGTCAGGATCGAACCCGGATCTCTGGCTCGGTAATAGCAACTCTACCGCTGCACCACCATGCCGTCCTTCGTCAGAAGAAGGGTCTCAACCTGTAATGCCA
This sequence comes from Rhinoraja longicauda, assembly GCF_053455715.1. Taxonomy (NCBI): domain Eukaryota; kingdom Metazoa; phylum Chordata; class Chondrichthyes; order Rajiformes; family Arhynchobatidae; genus Rhinoraja; species Rhinoraja longicauda. The sequence continues at coordinate 12,925,692 of NC_135954.1, forward strand.
CGTATCCATGATGTCCAGAGATGTTGCCTGATCTGAAGAAGGGTCTCGACTCGCAACATCACCTATCCATGTTCTCCAGAGATGCTGCCTGACCTGCTGAGTTACTCCAGCACTTTGTGTCCTTTTTATTTATTAACAAGCACCCGCGGTGCTTTGTTTCAACAAGCAGAAGGCGTTCATGCTGTGAACTCAAAGACTAATTCCACCCACTCAGACCCTCCGCCAGCTATGTGCTGTTGAGAACTTGGACTTCTGCTTTTGTTTACTGATTCTGCATCCCTTGCATCCCCTCTCTCTCCCTGTCCCTCCATACCCTAATAGTCAAACTAGTTTCACTGTCATCCTCCTAGGTTTTACTGTTTGTATCACTCGTTGTCACCTTCTCCACAGCCAACAATGGACCATTGTGGGCCCTATCTTTCCTTGATCATCGTTGCTGGCTTTGGTTTGTCCTTTTGCATACCGTTCATACATTTTTTCTATGTACCTTTTCATATCTCTCGTTTCCCTCTTCCCTGACTCTCAGTCTGAAAGAAGGACCTTGAGCTTTCTTCACCTGTTCCATTTCTCCAGAGATGCTGCCTGACCCATTTTGTGTCTATCTTTGGTGTAAACCAGCACCTGCTGTTCCTTCATACACATGTCATCCTTTTAAACTCTTCTGGATTTTCCGTGGGCAGTACGTGGATTTAGTACGTGGGCAGACAATTGTATAGTTTAATTGTTTTGATGAAGGTACCAGATTTCATTCGTCTTTATTGGAGAAATTAAAAGCTCAGAGCAGATGTTGAATGTCTATGATGCTATGCTGACGTGGAAAGAAAGCGCCTGTTGCTCCCAGTTTAATTGGAGGAGATAGTTTACTGAAAATTGCATTCAAACCAAATTAGCGGTAGCAAGGTTTGTACTGTGTACGAGACTGTGACTTCCCAGCTACATGGCAGTTGATTGTCCAGGGTCTACAACACACTTCATCATTCCCCATCATCTCATTTACCATAACATTGGCTGCATGCTTATGACTGATTTCAAGACCTGGATGATGGAATGAATGTTGGAAACAATCATGTGAAACGCTGAAGAATAAGAAACGGCACAGTGGCGTTGCTGTCTTACAGCAGGGCGGCACGGTGGCGCAGCGGTAGAGTTGCTGCCTTACAGCGAATGCAGCGCCGGAGACTCAGGTTCGATCCTGACTACAGGCGCCGTCTGTACGGAGTTTGTACGTTCTCCCCGTGAGTTTTCTCTGAGAACTTCGGTTTCCTCCCACACTCCAAAGACGTACCGGTATGTAGGTTAATTGACCGGGTAAATGTAAAAATTGTCCCTAGCGTGTGTAGGATAGTGTTAATGTGCGGGGATCGCTGGGCGGCGCGGACTCAGTGGGCCGAAGGGCCTGTTTCTGCGCTGTATCTCTAAATCTAAAAAAATCTAAAAAGCACCAGGTTTGATCCTGACAATGGGTGCTGTCTGTACGGAGCTTGTACGTTCTCCCTGTGAATGCATGGTTTCTCTTCGGGTGCTCATAGGTTCATACATTATAGGAGCAGAATTATTGGAGCAGCAACAGTCCATCAAGTCTACTCCACCTATCAATCATCTCTCTTTCCCGCTCAACCCCATTGTCCCGCCTTCACTCCATAACCCGACAGCTGGGATGTTCCGGATTCCTCCAACAGGACGTGCAGGTTTGTAGGTTAATTGGCTTCTGTAAATTGTCCCTAGTGTGTAGGATAGAACTGATGTACGGGAGATAGCTGGTCGGCACAGACTCAGTGGGCCGAAGGGCCTGTTTCCACGCTGTATCTCTAAACCGAAAAAACTAAAGCTAGGAGCTCTTTCTCAGCTCAGGTTTTGCAATCTCAGATTCATAGACTAAACTAAAAAGTAAATAATCAGCTGGGATTCTGTATCACGCTTAATTCTGATCTAACAAAGACCTAAAAAAGAGAGAAGCTGGAAGAAAGGAGGGGGCGGGGCAAACTTCTCTTCCAGTTTTCTCCTTCCCACTACAATCAGTCTGAAGCATGATCTTGCAACCTGCAACATCGCTTATCCATGTTCTCCAGAGGTGCAGCCTGACCTTTTGAGTTCCTCCGGCACTTTATATCTTTTTTTGTAAAACAGCATCTGGAATTCCTTGTGTCTCTAACCTATTTCACTTCCATTCACCAAGACTGATGGTCGTCCAATAGACAATAGGTGCAGGAGGAGGCCATTCGGCCCTTCGAGCCAGCACCACCATTCAATGTGATCATGGCTGATCATCCACAATCAGTACCCCGTTCCTGCCCTCTCCCCATACCCCCTGACTCCGCTATCCTTAAGAGCTCTATCTAGCTCTCTCTTGAAAGCATCCAGAGAATTGGTCTCCACTGCCTTCTGAGGAAGAGAATTCCACAGATTTACAACTCTCTGAGTGAAAATGTTTTTCCTCATCTCCGTTCTAAATGGCCTACCCCTTATTCTTAAACTGTGGCCCCTGGTTCTGGATGAAATAATGTCTCCATATCACAAAATGGGATCTTACCTCCAAATCATGTTTTTAACCCTGCCACAGTTTAGTTTAGTTTAGAGATACACCAAGTCCGTGCCGACCAGCGGCCTAGCACACTAACATTATCCTACAAACACGAGGAAAAATTTACAATTATACCAAGCCAATTAGACTACAAACCTGTACGTCTTTGGAGTGTGGGAGGAAGCCAGAGCACCCGGGAAAAATCCACGTAGGTCATGGTGAGAACATGCAAACTCCGTACAGACAGCACCCGTAGCCAAGATCGAATCTGGGTCAAAGACAGCTTGCTTTGTTTCACTGTAACTGGTCTCCATCCCTCCACTACCTCTAGCATGACAGGCCTTGTTTGTTAAATTTTGGACAAGAAAACTTTTACCCAATTATGCAATATGAAGGCAAAATCTATTTTTCTGGCTCTTGCTTATCCGAGTCAATAGACAATAATGCAGGAGGAGGCCATTTGGCCCTTCGAGCCAGCACCGCCATTCAATGTGACCATGGCTGATCAGTACCCCGTTCCTGCCTTCTCCCCATACCCCCTGACTCCGCTATCCTTAAGAGCTCTATTTAGCTCTCTCTTGAATGCATTCAGAGAATTGGCCTCCACTGCCTTCTGAGGCAGAGAATTCCACAGATTCACAACTCTCTGACTGAAAATGTTTTTCCTCATCTCAGTTCTAAATGGCCTACCCCTTATTCTTAAACTGTGGCTCCTTGTTCTGGACTCCCCCAACATTGGGAACATGTTTCCTGCCTCTAACTTGTCCAACCCCTTAATAATCTTATATGTTTCGATAAGATCCCCTCTCATCCTTCTAAATTCCAGTGTATATAAGCCTAGTCGATCCAGTCTTTCAACATAGGACAGTCCCGCCATTCCGGGAATTAACCTAGTAAACCTACGCTGCACACCCTCAATAGCAAGAATATCCTTCCTCAAATTTGGAGACCAAAACTGCACACAGTACTCCAGGTGCGGTCTCACTAGGGCCCTGTACAACTGCACACAGTACTCCAGGTGCGGTCTCACTAGGGCCCTGTACAGCTGCACACAGTACTCCAGGTGCGGTCTCACTAGGGCCCTGTACAACTGCACACAGTACTCCAGGTGCGGTCTCACTAGGGCCCTGTACAACTGCAGAAGGACCTCTTTGCTCCTATACTCAACTCCTCTTGCAGTCATGTCGTCCCATTCTCCGGCCATTATTTCGAGCTGAACATGTCCGTTCACAGTCTCAGTTTCTTATTGGACTCTAAGCCGAGCCTCTAACACCACCACCTCTTCACCACTAGTTTGCCTAGTTTTACTTCCAAACTAAACACTTGCCTATCTCCTTTCCTGCTTCAACAAGTCTATTGGCTGAAGCTCTCATTCAGACTTTACTTACCAGCCTCATTTGCTGCCTTGCATACTCCATAGACTTCAGCTCATCCAAAAGCTTTGGGGACTTAAGCCGGACGTGAACCACCTCAAATTTTCCACTCCCCTTACTCACTCTAAACTATCCCCCCCTCCGCTCACTCTGCAACAACCCCGACTAGATAATCAAACAAGGGAGGTGCCGTGGTAGCCTGGCGCGCTGAGGCCAGGCGACTACTCTCAGACACCTCCTCCTACTTATCCTTGGACCATGACCCCACAGATGTGCACCAGCCCTTAATCTCAAACACAATTACTGATTTCATCACTTCCAGCTCTCTGCCCCCTAAAGCCTCCGACCTTATCGTTCCCCAGCCCCGCGCGGCCCGATTTTATCTTCTCCCCAAAATCCACAAACAGAACTATCCTGGCAGACCCTTTGTTTCTGCTTGTTCATGTCTCACCTAATTAATTTCCACCAACCACGACTCCATCCTACCCCCCCTGGTCCAATCCCTCCCCGCTTATGTCCAAGACACCTCACATGCTCTCCGTCTCCTCAATGACTTCCGTTTTCCAGGCCCCCACTCCCTCATCTTTACTATGGATGTCCATTCACTCCACACCTCCATCCCCCACCAGGAGGGTCTTAAAGCCCTCTGTTTCTTCCTCAACCGCAGAACCAGCCAATTTCCATCTACCAATACTCTCCTCCGCCTAGCAGAGCTGGTCCTTACCCTCGACAACTTCTCCGTCGACTTCTCCCACTTCCTCCAAATCCAAGGCGTATCTATGGGCACTCGCATGGGCCCTATCTATGCCTGCCTCTTTGTAGGGCACGTCGAACAATCCCTGTTCCAGGCGTACACTGGCCCTATCCCCGAACTTTCAGCGCTAATTTCCATCCTGCACTCAAATTCACTTGGACCATCTCCGACATCTCCCTACCGTTTCTAGATCTCACCATCTCCATCACAGGAAACAGACTATTGACCGACATCTACTATAAACCTACTGACTCCCAAAGCTATCTTGACCACACTTCTTCCCACCCTGCTTCCTGTAAATATTCTATCCCCTCCCAATTATTCCAACTCCCAATTCCTCCGTCTACGCCGCATCTGCGCCCAGGATGAGGTGTTCCATACCAGGTCCTCATTCTTTAGGAAATGGGGGTTCCCCTCTTCCATTATAGATGAGACTCTCACTAGGTCTCCTTGATATCCCACAGCTCTGCTCTTGCTCCCCCTCCCCCCATTCGTAACAAGGACAGAGTCCCCCTTGTCCTCACCTTCGTCCCTATCAGCCGTCGTATATATATCATATAATCCTCCAATATTTTCGCAACTTCCCACGGGATGCCACTACTGGGCACATCTTCCCATCTGCACCCCATTCTGCTTTCCGCAGAGACCATTCCCTCCAAACTCCCTGGTCAACTCGTCCCTCTCTGCAGGGAAGGAATGAGTGGTGTTTCGGGATGAGTCCCTTTGGATGTTATCTCGTGGCAGATGCAAGACGGGAGGTCTTTATCAATGGACAAAGTCAAAGCATTCGCGATGTTATTAAAGAAAGGCCATGGATAGTGACTGATGGTTCTCTGCATTTCTCTTGAGGTTGACACGTGATGCTCCACTTGTGACAGAATTAGATTTTAGATTTAGATTTAGAGATAGAGCGCGGAAACAGGCCCTTCGGCCCACCGAGTCCGCGCCGCCCAGCGATCCCCGCACATTAACACTATTCGACACACACTAGGGACAATTTTACATTTTTCCCAGTCAATTAACCTACATACCTGTACGTCTTTGGAGTGTGGGAGGAAACCGAAGATCTCGGAGAAAACCCACGCAGGTCACGGGGAGAACGTACAAACCCCGTACAGACGGCGCCCGTAGTCAGGATCGAACCTGAGGCAGCAACTCTACCGCTGCGCCACCGTGCCATTAGTGAGCCCAGCATCAGCGTCATCAGACAGCTAAGGCCCACAAGGCTTGGTGGAAACAGGCCATCCTTAAACACCGAGGAAAACCAATTAATTGCCAACCTTTAACAGCTGGCAAGTGAAATTCCTGTCATTTCCAATCTGCTTTCATGGCGGAAAAAGCTTTTAGTTGGAGTTGGGCAGATGCTCAGAGCCCTTGGGAATGGGCGATGTCAGTATTGCAATGTTCCAGTGGGCGAGAACACACAAAGTACGCATCGACCTACTGAAGCACATGCACATCTGTAGTGTGCAAAGTAAGAGTGAGTCCAACATTGCAGATTAATAATGATTTGAAGTTTTGAAACAATATTGGAAACAGATGTGCTCATCTTTGGTTATCTGAAAAGATAGCTTTGACTGTCAGAGAGTCATCTCGCACAGAAAAACCCCTGTGGCCCAACTCGTTCACGCCCACCAAAATGCCCCACCTAAGTTTGTCCCACTTGCCCACCTTTGCTCCATATCCCTCTAAACCTTTCCTATCCAGGTAACTCCCCAAATATCTTTTAAATGCTGTTATAGTACCTGTCTCAACCACTTCATCTGGCAGCCCATTCCATTTACCCACCACTTTCTGTGTGAAAAAACTGCCCCTTTAGCTACCTACAAAATCTTTCCCCTCTCACCTTAAACCTATGTCCCCTGGTTCTTGATTTCCCTACCCTGGAATTAAAAACTCTGCCATTCACCCAGTCAATTCCCCTCGTGATTTTATACACCTCTACAAAATCACCCCTCAGCCTACTCTGCTCCAAGGAATGAAGTTCTAGCCTGCCCAACCTCTCCCTGTAGCTCAGGCCCTCACATCCTGGCAACGTCCTCGTCTATTGTTTAAATCTTTCAAGCTTAATATCATCTTTCCTGTGGTTGGTTCACTGAAAGTGCGGCCTCACCAACGCCTTGCTCAACTGCAACATCTACACTCAATTCCCTGACCGATGAAGGCCAGCGTGCCAAGAGCTTTCTTCACCACCCTATCTACCCATGATGCCACTTTTAAGGAACTATGTACCGACACCCCTGGATCACCCTGCTCTACAACACACTCCAGGGTCATACCATTCAATGTGAAGTTCTTGCTCTGGTCTCACTTCCAAAAAGACCACACCTCACACTTATGGAGGTGTATATGAACTTATGGAGGTGTATATGAACTTATGGAGGTGTATAAAATCATGAGAGGAATAGATCGGGTAGATGGACAGGGTCTCTTGCCCAGAGTAGGGGAATCGAGGACCAGAGGACATAGGTTCAAGTTGAAGGGGAAAAGATTTAATAGGAATCTGAGGGGTAACTTTTTCACACAAAGGGTGGTGGGCCTATGGAACAAGCTGCCAGATGAGGTAGTTGAGGCTGGGACTATCCCAACGTTTAAGAAACAGTTACGACAGGTCGATTTGTACCAGCATCTGCAATTATTTTCTTATACTACATGGATAGGACAGGTTTATAGACCAAGCGCAGGCAGGTGGGACTAGTGTAGCTGGGACATGTTGGCCGGTGTGGGCAAGTTGGGCCGAAGGGCGTGTTTCCACACTGTATCACTCTATGACAAAGTGAAGCGTTCATTGAGGTTCATGCAGGTTTGATGGTTGATACCTTGTCTCCGGCGACTGCTGATCTTCCTGAAGCAGGTACCTTCGCACAGTCGGTTTAGCCGCTGCTGCTTTACCAACTCCAGGATTTCAGGCTGAATCTTCTCCCTGAGCTCACTGCAGACAGAAAGGCAGACCGTCACAAACACAGCGCTGCACACTGGGTGGGAAGAAGCAAGTACTGACCGCATGTTGGCTTTGAAAGTATGAATGAATGAATAATGAATTTTTAAAAAATGAATACAAAATTTTACTAGCCAAGTATGTATACCTACCTACAAGGAATTTGCCTTGGTGCTTTGCTCGCAAGGATAACAAACATAGGTATACAGGGGCAGGGGCGGCACAGTGGCGCAGAGGTAGAGTTGCTGCCTCACAGCGCCAGAGACCCGGGTTCGATCCCGATTACGGGTGCTGTCTGTACGGAGTTTGTACGTTCTCCCCATGACCTGCGTGGGTTTCCTCCGAGAGTTTTGGTTTCCTCGCACACTCCAAAGACGTACAGGTTTGTAGGTTACTTGGCTTGGCTTGGTGTAAATGGTTTGTAGGTTACTTGGCTTGGTGTAAATGGCATGCACTCGGTGGGCCGAAGGGCCTGTTTCCACGCTGTATCTCTAAACTAAACTAAACAGTGAGTGGGGGTGGGGGGGGGGGGGGGGGGGGGGAGGGGGAAAGAATGGTGGTGGGAGTGAGTGTGCAGGAGGAGCAAATAAATGGGGTGCAGAGGGTGGGGTGTGACTACATGGGTGAATACAGATAGTATATGGTTTAAACATTGTAGATTAATAATGATTTAACGTTTAGTTTAATTTATTGTCATGTGTACCACCGAGGTACAGAGAAAAGCTTTTGTTGCACGCTAGCAGAGAGACAACACCTGATTACAATCGACGCATTCACAGTGTACGGACGCACGATAAAAGGAATAACATGAGTAACGTTTAGTGCGAGATAAAGTCACGTAAAGTCCGATCAAAGATAGTCTGAGGATTTGCAATGAGGTAGATGGTAGCTGAGAACTACTCTCCAGTTTTGAAAGAGTATTGGAAATAGATGTGTTCATCATTGATGGACACAAAATGCTGGAGTAACTCAGAGGGACAGGCAGCATCTCTGGAGAGAAGGAATGGGTGACGTTTTAGGTTGAGATCAATAGACAATAGGTGCAGGAGGAGGCCATTTGGCCCTTCGAGCCAGCACCACCATTCAATGTGATCATGGCTGATCATTCTCAATCAGTACCCCGTTCCTGCCTTCTCCCCATACCCCCTGACTCCGTTATCCTTAAGAGCCCTATCTAGCTCTTTCTTGAATGCATTCAGAGAATTGGTCTCCACTGCCTTCTGAGGCAGAGAATTCCACAGATTCACAACTCTCTGACTGAAAAACGTTTTCCTCATCTCCGTTTTAAATGGCCTACCCCTTATTCTTAAACCGTGGCCCCTTGTCCTTCGTCACCCTGTTCATCATTGGTTGTATGGAAACGTAGCTTTGATTGTCATAAAGTTATAAAGCACAGAGAAATTACTTGAGCTGGAGGAGGTTGAGTGGTGGGATGTAGGGGTTAGACAAGTGTGTGGTAAGGGGGGGGGGGGGGGGGTGCGGGTGGAGAGGAGGTAAGAACGCTGACAGAATACTATTGAGTGCTGTAACCATAGGTGAGGAGGAAAGTGCAGAGTGCGGGACAGAGGAACACGTAAAGACGATAGAGGGATATTGTACAGAGGCGGAGCCACTGATGTGTGCAGGGATTGGGCAGTTGACGTACACGTGTGCTTGTGGAATGGGAAGTGCACCTGAGTAGGTACACAGCACATGTTTTCTCGGGGTATGTTCGAAGGGAACGGGACACCAACGTGCAAAGTGGAAGATGTATCACAGGGTGGGGGGGGGCAGACACAGGGGGTTGAGTTATAGAGTTATGGAGAGATGCAGCACAGAAACAAGCCCTGTGGCCCACCGAGTCAACGTTGATCATCAACCACACAGTTACTACTCATTCCAATATTACTCACGTTTTCCATTGTCCTCAACTGCCTCTAGATTCCATCACTCACCGAGGGGCTAGGGTCAATTTACAGCGGCCAATTTACCTACCGACCCACACGTCTCTGGAATGTGGGAGAAAATTGGAGCACCCGGAGGAAACCCTCAGTCACAGCCGGGCGGCAGTGGTAGAGTTGCTGCCTTACAGCGTCAGAGACTCGGGTTCGACCTTAATCACGGGTGCTGTCTGTACAGAGTTTGTACTTTCTCCCTGTGACCTGCATGGGTTTTCTTCAGGTACTCTGGTTTCCTGTCACACTCCAAAGACATACAGGTTTGTAGGTTAATTGGCTTCAGTAAATTGTAAATTGTTCCTTGTGTGTGTTGTAGGAGAGTGTTAGTGTACAGGGATGATGGCACGCCGGGTTTTCAATAGACAATAGACTCGGTGGGCCGAAGGACCGGTTTCCACAACTGTATCGCTAAAGTCTAAAGGAAGAACGTGCAATTTCCACACAGATAGCACCTGGCGTTAGAATTGAACCCGAGTCTCTGGTACTCTGAGGCTCTACCGGCTACGACACTGTGCTGCTCAAATGTCTTAAAGGAAGAAATTGGGGCCAGTGTATGGGCAGGTTTGTGGATCAAACAGGTAAATGTTTGAATGTTTGAGGGATGGGATGGGATGGGATGGAGTCGAGACCTTTCTGCGACTCCCTTTCCTTGCAATGGTGAAGGTCTAAAGTGAGAAACAAAATGGCAACTTTCTAAGCATCTCCAGGTTTCTCTTCTAATCTATATATGGATTAAATTTGTGAATGAATCCTCATTGTGATGAGTCCCCTGACAGCTTCGTATCTGCTCTAAGATCTGAGGAATTCATTGCCACAGAAGGCTGTGGAGGCTAAGTAATTGGATATTTTTAAGCCGGAGATTCTTGATTAGTACGGGTGTCAGGGGTTATGGGGAGAAGGCAGGAGAATGGGGTTAGGATGGGGAGAGAGCGAGATCAGCCATGAGTGAATGGCGGAGCAGACTTGATGGGTCGAATGGCCTAATTCTGCTTCTATCGGCACGGTGGCGCAGCGGTAGAGTTGCTGCCTTACAGCGAATGCAGCGCCGGAGACTCAGGTTCGATCCTGACTACAGGCGCCGTCTGTACGGAGTTTGTACGTTCTCCCCGTGACCTGTGTGGGTTTTCTCCGAGATCTTCGGTTTCCTCCCACACTCCAAAGACGTACAGGTATGTAGGTTAATTGGCTGGGCAAATGTAAAAATTGTCCCTCGTGTGTGTAGGTTAGTGTTAATGTGCGGGGATCGCTGGGCGGCGCTGACCCGGTGGGCCGAAGGGCCTGTTTCTGCGCTGTATCTCTAAATCTAAAAAAAAATCTGAATCTATCACTTATGAGGATCTTAAGCCTCTGTAAGTTAATTTAAGAGCAAAGGTGGTCTCTGCTCACTTTGCCTGCCTTATGATGCCCCTGACCTGGGATTAGCAATAAAGAAACGTCACGCTTAAAACGGAGAAATGATTTTATTTTATCACATTAACTTCCCTTAAAGACACGAACACATCTATTTCCTACACGTTCTAACAGAAGCTAAAAATAAAGTGGAAGAATGCTAAGACCTTGGGAAAGGGTTACACTTCTGAATGAATACTGAGTCACACCGCACCTAACTATTCAAACTGCTCATCACACAGAACCCTTGTTGAGCTTTCTTTTGAGGCCTTATTCAATGGGACTCTGTGATAAATATCTGCTTTTCACGCTGGCACAGTAATCTGAGAGCTACTGTACATATTAGTGCCTAGCGATGCAATGTAAACCCTAACAACTTAGTTTAGAGATACAGCGCGGAAACAGGCCCTTCGGCCCACCGGATCCGTGCGACCAACGGTCCCCGCATATTAACACCATCCCACATCCACTAGGGACAATTTCTTTACATTTTACCAAGCCAATTAACCTACAAACCCGTACGTCTTTGGAGTGTGGGAGGAAACCGAAGATCTCGGAGAAAACCCACGCAGGTAGACGGGATCGAAGTCGTGTCTCCGGGCGCTGCATTCGCTGTCAGGCAGCAACTCTACCGATGCGCCACTGTGACCGCCCTAACTTAATTTGGAAATAAATTATGTGCTCATTTGAACATATTTGCAAACAAAACGTTGCACAGAACTAGCTTTCCCCGGGGTGGTAAATATATTTTAGACAATGTTTTTGAATATGTTTTGTAGTGGTTTTGATCTCGCTCTTCAGCTATCTCCCTTGTGATAGTTATCCTCGCTTATCACTGTTATCCTCGTGATAACAGTGCGGTGGAATTTTCACATCCACACAATAAGGCAGGTCGCTAATGCAATTGCCACCTCCAGCCTGACAAGCAGTCCCCACACACGCAACAATCACATTGCACATGAAAGCAATTTTCCCACCGTTTGGAGTCTTGATGCAGCTTTGAAGAAAGCGAATGGTATGTTAGCATTCATAGCAAGAGGATTTGAGTGTAGGAGCAGGGAGGTTCTGCTGCAGTTGTACAGGGCCTTGGTGAGACCGCACCTGGAGTATTGTGTACAGTTTTGGTCTCCTAATCTGAGGAAAGACATTCTAGCCTTAGAGGGAGTACAGAGAAGGTTCACCAGACTGATCCCTGGGATGGCAGGACTTTCATATGAAGAAAGACTGGATAGACTAGGCTTATACTCGCTGGAATTTAGAAGACTGAGGGGGGATCTATTCCACACAGACATTGTGAGCTATGCGGCCCGATCTGGTAGAAACATAGAAAATAGTTGCAGGAGGAGGACATTCGGCCCTTCGAACGAGCATCGCCATTCATTGTGATCATGGCTGATCGTCCCCAATCAATACCCCGTGCCTGCCTTCTCCCCATATCCCTTGATTCCACTAGCCCCTAGAGCTCTATCTAACTCTCTATTAAATCCATCCAGCAATTTGGCTTCCACTGCCCTCTGTGGCAGAGAATTCCTCAAATTCACAACTCTCTGGGTGAAAATGTTTTTTCTCACCTCAGTTTTAAATGGCCTCCCCTTTATTCTAAGACTGTGGCCCCTGGTTCTGGACTCGCCCAACATTGGGAACATTGTTCCTGCATCTAGCTTGTCCAGCATTTTTATAATTTTATATGTTTCTATAAGACCCCCTCTTATCCTTCTAAACTCCAGTGTCTTTTCAATCTTTCCTGTGTTGTACTGTTCAATGTTCCATGTCCAGCTTACCTGAAAGCAATGACCCCTGAAACTCGCTGGAATTTAGAAGATTGAGGGGGGGATCTTATAGACACTTACAAAATTCTTAAGGGGTTGGACAGGCTAGATGCAGGAAGATTGTTCCCGATGTTGGGGAAGTCTAGAACAAGGGGTCACAGTTTAAGGATAAGGGGGAAGTCTTTTAGGACCGAGATGAGAAAGTTTTTTTTCACACAGAGTGGTGAATCTGTGGAATTCCCTGCCACAGAAGGTAGTTGAGGCCAGTTCATTGGCTATATTTAAGAGGGAGTTAGATGTGGCCCTTGTGGCTAAAGGGATCAGGGGGTATGGAGAGAAGGCAGGTACAGGATACTGAGTTGGATGATCAGCCATGATCATATTGAATGGCGGTGCGTACAGGCTCGAAGGGCCGAATGGCCTACTCCTCCACCTATTTTCTATGTTTCTATGTGTTAGTATTCGACTGCAGTGTCTACTCGAAGGGGACTCAGACTATTGTCCATGTCTTAGTCACACAGCAAGGAAATGGCTCCTTCGACCCACGAAACCCTCACTTGACCATCCAGCACCGTTTACAATAGTCCTCGGCTAATCTCGTTTTCATTTCTCCCTATGTTTGATCCACTTCCTGTAATGGTGGCGGCAGCTGAGCCATAATTGGCCTTATTTTGTCGGGCGGGCGGATTAGTAAAGAAGAGGGCTGGGGGAAGAAATGATCAACTTACTGGAAAGTTTTCACATTTCGATGTAGGAAAGGGATGTGCTGCCCCTCGTGCTCAAGTAGCCCGTAACACATGCTGAGGTGCAATTTGGGTGTTTGGATCTTGTTGTTGACCTTCATTCATGGGCAAGACCTAAATTTATTATCTGCCCTTAACATCCCCCTAAAATGAGGCGTCAACAACCTTGTTGTGGGTGTCGAATCATCTCTATGTCTGATGATTAAGGATGCCTGTTGCCTTCTTTGACAGCCACGGGTCAAACATATGGACACTTGTAGACACAAGGAGCTGCAGATGCTGGGTTACAAAAAAGACATAAAGTACTGGAGTAACTCAGCAGGTCAGGCAGCATCTCTGGAGAACATGGATAGGCGATGTTTCAGGACCCAACCTGAAACGTATGGGTCTTTACTCACTCCAGTGTTTGTGTTGTCATTAATGCCGATACTAGATCTTCTCTTTAAAAGGGCGGCACAGTGGCGCAGTGGTAGAGCTCTAACCTAAACTAATCTGTACCTCCAATTCCATTGGTATGTCTAGACCTTTGATAACCTTACCCAACAAAAAAAAAATCCATTGATCTCAGTTTTGAACATCTCAAATAATCCCCCAAAAGTGCTGCAAATAGAGGTCCAAATTTAGACAATAGACGATAGGTGCAGAAGGAGGCCATTCGGCCCTTCGAGCCAGCATCACCATTCAATGTGATCATGGCTGATCATTCTCAATCAGTAGCCCGTTCCTGCATCCTCCCCATACCCCCTGACTCCGCTATCCTTAAGAGCTCTATCTAGCTCTCTCTTGAATGCATTCAGAGAATTGGCCTCCACTGCCTTCTGAGGCAGAGAATTCCACAGATTTACAACTCTCTGACTGAAAAAGTTTTTCCTCATCTCCGTTCTAAATGGCCTACCCCTTATTCTTATACTGTGGCCCCTGGTTCTGGACTCCCCCAACATTGGGAACATGTTTCCTGCCTCTAACGTGCCCAACCCCTTAATAATCTTATATGTTTCGATAAGATCCCCTCTCATCCTTCTAAATTCAAGTGTATACAAGCCTAGCCGCTCCAGTCTTTCAACATATGACAGTCCCGCCATTCCGGAAATTAACCTAGTAAACCTACGCTGCACGCCCTCAATAGCAAGAATATCCTTCCTCAAATTTGGAGACCAAAACTGCACACAGTACTCCAGGTGCAGTCTCACTAGGGCCCTGTACAACTACAGAAGGACCTCTTTGCTCCTATACTCAACTCCTCTTGTTATGAAGGCCAACATTCCATTGGCTTTCTTCACTGCCTGCTGTACCTGCATGCTTCCTTTCAGTGACTGATGCACTAGGACATCCAGATCTCGTTGTACGTCCCCTTTTCCTAACTTGACACCATTCGGATAATAATCTGCCTTCTTATTCTTACCACCAAAGTGGATATCCTCACACTTATCCACATTAAACTGCATTTGCCATGTATCCGCCCACTCACACAACCTGTCCAAGTCACCCTGCAACCTCATAGCATCTTCCTCACAGCTCACACTACCACCCAGCTTTGTAAACTTGTGTGTTGAAACAATGTTTTCTCGTTTCACTCCACAACAGTGCTTCCTATTTTCACTCCACATAGTCCAGACCTACTTTTCAGACAATGCCCTGTGGCTTTAGATTTCCTCCACTGCCAGAGAAAATAATTTTCCTACATTCCTCCATCATGTTTCCACTGGTGGGAGCGTCTAGGACTAGAGGTCATAGCCTCAGAATTAAAGGACGTCCCTTTAAGAAGGAGATGAGGAGTAATTTCTTTAGTCAGAGGGTGGTGAATCTGTGGAATTCTTTGCCACAGAAGGCTGTGGAGGCCAAGTCAATGGATATTTTTAAGGCAGGGATAGATAGATTCTTGATTAGTGCGGGTGTCAGGGGTTATGGGGAGAAGGCAGGAGAATGTGGTTAGGAGAGAGAGATAGATCAGCCATGATTGAATGATGGAATAGACTTAATGGGCCAAATGGCCTAATTCTGCGCCACTCACTTATGACCTTAAGACTTACGTCAAAAATGTCAATTGGATCCTTAATCTGAGGAATACACCAAGTCAACACAGTGGTGCAGGGGTAGAGTTGTTGCCTTACAGCGCTTGCAGCACCAGAGACACCGGGCTCGGTCCCAACTACCGGTGCTGTCTGTACGGAGTTTGTACGTTCTCTCCGTGACCTGTGTGGGGTTTTTTCTGAGATCTTCGGCTTCCTCCCACACTCCAAAGACGTACAGGTTTGCAGGTTAAATTGGCTTGGTATAAAAAAAATGTTAAAAATTGGACCCAGTGTGTGTGTGTAGGATAGTGTTAATATGCGGGGATCGCTGGGCGGCGCGTTCTTGGTGGGCCGAAGGACCTGTTTCCGCGCCGTATCGCTAAACTAAACTAAATCAAAAACTGCACAAAACTGGTAAAGGCGAGGAAGTGTTGGATGCTTACAGGATTGGGCGAGATTGGATGTCCTCCTGCTTCATCCTTTCCGACTGTCGGATCTTCAGGATCTCTGTGTAACTCAGGTTCTGTAGTTTGCTCTTGAACTGGTCCAGTGAGTTAGGGTTGCTGGTCAGTGCTCTCATTATCTGCTCCTTTACAACTTGCATCACCTGAGGAGAAAGGCAACATTAAAAACCCCCATGAAACTTTTCACCAACCGATCTACAGTTGACTTCTTTCCACTCACCACCACTATCAGCTATTCCATCCAGCAGCAATTTGCTAGCTTGAAGTTTCCAACAAAGTGTCAGAGATTCCGAGTTGCTGGAACCCTCAGCTGCTACCTTTGCAGTTAGAAGAATTCACTCTACAGAATAGACTGTGCTCTCAAAGAGGACATTAGTTTTAGTTTTAGACTAGACCAAGTGGACCCGTTGGGCCCAAACCTCTCCTGCATTGGTGCAGCACCCTCTCCTCCCACTTCCTCCTCCCTCCCTCCTCCCTCCCCTCCCACACAATCCCCCTCAACCCCCTTATCCTCCCTCCCTCCCTAGGAGATAGATTTAAACTTTAAAATGTGAATAACTTTAAAAATATAACACCGATTTCAATGAAACTTTTTCCATTAGCACCAAAGGGACGACGGTGAGTAAGGTGGGCCTAAAATTGTCGCGCTATCGTGTACCGTTTTGGCTGTAGTTCAGGAACAAACAAACAAACAAAGAGTTTTAGAGTTTTATAGTATATAGACATTGTGGAAACAGGCCCTTCAGGGCGCACTGAGTCCATGCCGACCAGCGATCCCCGCATACTAACACTATCCAACACACACGAGAGACAATTTACAATTTCACCAAGCCTTTTAGCCTGCAAATCTGTTGGTCTTTGGAAACCAGAGCACCTGGGGAAAACCTATACAGGTCACGGGGAGAACGCACAAACGCCATAGAGACAGCAGCCACAGTTAGGATCGAACCCGGGTCTCTGGCACTACAAGGCAGCAACTCAACCACTGCACCACCGTGCCGCCCGACAAGCACTATAGCTATGAACACATGCAATTTATATAGACACCAAGTGCTGGAGTAACTCAGCGAGTCAGGCCGCATCTCAGGAGAGAAGGAATGGGTGACGTTTCGGGTCGAGACCCCTTCTTCAGACTGATGTCAGGGGAGGGGGCAGGACAAAGATAGGATGTAGTAGGAGACAGGAAGACTAGTGGGAGAACTGTGAAGGGGGAGGTGATAGAGAGGGAAAGAAGAACTATCTGAAGTTAGAGAAGTCAATGTTCATACCGCTGGGGTGTAAGCTGCCCAAGCGAAATATGAGATGCTGTTCCTCCAATTTGCGCTGGGCCTCACTCTGACAATGGAGGAGGCCCATGACAGAATGGTCACACTATGACAATGGAGGAGGCCCATGACAGACACTATGACAATATATTGTTGGTATTGTCCACTTTGAGGTCGCTATATTACAAGTGTCTCTGTTCTTGTTCTGGGTCCTGATGCCCAAAATGATGCCCTTCCAATAAATTTGACAGTAATTCCTAAGAGATCTCAATACCTCCAATAGATTGCAGTTTTATATCTACCACTGTGCTGGACCTACTGTTTAAACTGTAACATTTGGAATATCTGTTCGTACGCCTTTTCAATGCGCTGAAGCAACAGCTAAAAATGCACACCAAAGTCTGTAAGCCCTCAGGAGACTGGGGAAATTCGGCATGTCTTTAACGACTCCTACAAACCTCTACAGGTGCATCACATAAAGCATACTGTCGGGCTGCATCACAGCTTGGTTTGGGCACGTTCCGCCCAAGACCCCAAGGTATGTAGGTTAATTGGCTGGGTAAATGTAAAAATTGTCCCTAGTGGGTGTAGGATAGTGTTAATGTGCAGGGGGTCACTGGGCGGCACGGACTTGGAGGGCCGAAAAGGCCTGTTTCCGGCTGTATATATATGATATGATATGATATGATAAATTGCAGAGAATTGTGGAGGTAGCCCAGTCCATCACATAGACCGACCGGACTCCCGCAGCACTGACTCCATCTACACTACTCGCTGCCCCGGGAAGGCAGCCAACGTAACCAAAGAACTGGTTGCTCCTTCTTCTCCCCATTACAATCGGGCAGGAGATACAGAAGCTTGAAAGAACGTACCACCAGATTCAGGAACACCTTCTTCCTCTCTGTTATCAAGACTTCCAAATGCTGGAGTATAGTCCCTTCTCTCCAACCTACAGTCATTGCAGTCTTTCTCTGGAATTGGTCTGCCACAATGCTGAGAACTACATTCCGCACTCTGGTATCTGTCTCTTCACTCTACATTTGTACTTGTGTTTGGCTCGGTTGTATTTTTTGTGCAGTATTATCTGTTTTGCTAAAGATCGCATGAGCGGCACGGTAGCGCAGCGGTAGAGTTGCTGCTTTACAGCGAATGCAGCGCCGGAGACTCAGGTTCGATCCTGACTACGGGTGCTGCACTGTAAGGAGTTTGTACGTTCTCCCCGTGACCTGCGTGGGTTTTCTCCGAGATCTTCGGTTTCCTCCCACACTCCAAAGACGTACAGGTATGTAGGTTAATTGGCTGGGTAAATGTAAAAATTGTCCCTAGTGGGTGTAGGATAGTGTTAATGTACGGGGATCGCTGGGCGGCACGGACTTGGTGGGCCGAAAAGGCCTGTTTCCGGCTGTATATATATGATATGATATGATATGAAAAACAAAGCTTTTCACTGCACCTCGGCCCACGTGACACTGACAAACCTAAACCTGACGTCAATGCTCTTTTGACAGTGCATCTTGCACGGAGATCTTGACTAACTACCTCCAACACTATTGACATTGGATGTTGATAATCACAATCACCCACTGCTCTCCTTTGATTCTTATCATGGGAACTGAGAAGGCGCAAGGGGTCAACATTAGTAGAAGCAGCCTGAATATTCCGTTGAAGGTTATGGGCTGGCAATCTTCCGAAAGTACAAACCAAGTTATCATCAAAACCATTAGCTTAGCACCAGTTCCACTTTCTCCCTCATGAACAAATACCCTTGGTTCAAGGTGCTGTTCAAATACCAGTGATTGTTAACATTCAAGGCCAAACCTCTTTTCAGTAGCAATTACTAGAGCGCATTCAGGGAAGAAAACTAGAAAATAGATGGCTCCTCATCCCACAAACAGCCATTAGGTAGCACAATACATTTCAACCTTTTTGTTGTTTACACAGGTTTGGACTACGCTGCATAGGATATTGTAAGAAAATAACTGCAGGTGCTGGTACAAATCGAAGGTATTTATTCACCAAATGCTGGAGTAACTCAGCGGGTCAGACAGCATCTCTGGAGTAAAGGAATAGGTGACGTTTTGGGTCGAGACCCTTCTTCAGAGTCTGTCTTCAGGTATTTATCCCTGGTTAGGAAACCAACTATCGCAAACTATAACTTATGAAACTGATAACAGATAAAGTGGGGGAGGGTTAGGTGTTTGTGTCCAGGTACTCCATAAAAATACACCAAAATGCCCTCAGCTCTAAATATACTTGTGACATACTCCTCAAACTGTGCATCATCGTGAAATTTGCTGAATTAAATTTAATGCACGATGCCTCATATCATATCATATCATATATATACAGCCGGAAACAGGCCTTTTCGGCCCTCCAAGTCCGTGCCGCCCAGCGATCCCCGTACATTAACACTATCCTACACACACTAGGGACAATTTTTACATTTACCCAGCCAATTAACCTACATACCTGTACGTCTTTGGAGTGTGGGAGGAAACTGAAGATCTCGGAGAAAACCCACGCAGGTCACGGGGAGAACGTGCAAACTCCTTACAGTGCAGCACCCGTAGTCAGGATCGAACCTGAGTCTCCGGCGCTGCATTCGCTGTAAAGCAGCAACTCTACCGCTGCGCTACCGTGCCGCCTCATCCAACTCAGAGCTGCATGGTGCTCCATGATCCTGAGGAACTGCCCAGAGCACGTTGTCGCTGTGACCACATGGGTTTCCTCCCACATCATAAAGACGTGCGGGTTTGTAGGTTAAGTGGCCGCTATAAATTCCGCCTAGTGTGTAGGGAGTGGATGAGCAAGTGGGGGTAACATAGAACTTAGTGTGAAATAGTTGGTGGGGATGGGAGGAACTGCAGATGCCGGTTGAAATCGAAGACAGACTCAAAAGGCTGGAGTAACTCAGCGGGTCAGGCAGCATCTCTGGAGAAAAGGAATAGGCGGCTTTTCGGGTCGAGACCATTTTTCAGACCCGTCTCAACCCAAAACGTCACCTATTCCTTTTCTCCAGAGATGCTGCCTGACCCGCTGAGTTACTCCAGCTTTTTGTGTCCGTCTTGATCCATTAATGGTTGGCGTGGTCTCAGTAGGCTATAGGGCCTGTTTATCTCTAAAACTAAAGATGCCATTTCTACAACCAAGAATTTCACAAAGATTTTACCTTAATGCTTGAGAACACATCAGTGCACTGGGAGCAGTATTATTTATCTTTTTTTTTTTTTTTAAGCTTTATTTATTTAATTTTTATTTCCTTTATTATTTCTCAAATGTCAGTTTTGTTATTAAATTGAAAGGCCTGTCTTGTTCCCAATAGTGCGTTACTGTGAGATTTGTTTCCAATGACTCTATAACAGTCAGAGCCCCTCTGCCCAGTCTCGCTCGCTCTTCATCTCTCTCCTGGGACGATGGGGTGTGTATTCGAGCTCCCTGGGTCAATCACCAGTCTCCTGTCCAATGCCGCAGTCGCAAAGCACATAAATCATTTGTAAACAAAGGCCCTTTTGTACTTTGCACACGACATGCAATTTTCCTTAGGTAGACAAAAAATGCTGGAGTAACTCAGCGGGACAGGCAGCATCTCTCGAGAGAAGGAACGGGTGACGTTTCGGGTCGACACCCTTCTTCACCTGAAATGTCACCCATTCCTATTCTCCAGAGATGCTGCCTGGCCTGCTGAATTACTCCCGCAGTTTGTGTCTATCTTCGGTTTAAACCAGTATCTGCAGTTCCTTCCTGAGCAATTTTCCTTCTCCAGTCCTTCTGACCCTTCATTGATAGTAGCATAGATAGTGGAGAGCGTTAATGAATAAATGCCACTAACAAATTGTCCACTTGTGACATGATAGAAAATAGGTGCAGGAGTAGGCCATTCGGCCCTTCGAGTCAGCACCACCATTCAATCTGATCATGACTGATCAACAGTACCCCATTCCTGCTTTTTCCCCATATCCCTTGATTCCTTTAGTCCTAAGAGCTAAATCTAACTCTCTTGAAAACACTCAGACCACTTTCGACATCTGCTGTCCCTACAGAATGTAGATCAGTACGGGTGTCAGGGGGTATGGGGAGAAGGCAGGAGAATTGGGTTGAGAGGGAAAGATAGACCAGCCACGATTGAATGGCGGAGTAGACTTGATGGGCCAAATGGCCTAATTCTGCTCCTAGAATTTATGACACGGTCAGAAATCTGATCGCACCACAAACCCAAACAGGAAGTGTTTATTTATTTCTTTAGAGATACACCATGCTAAAAAGCCCTATGGCCGACTTGAGCCAAGGGTAACCATCAATCACCATTCACACTAATTCCATGTTATCCCACTATCAAAACTGGAGTACCCGGAGAGAATCTACATGATCAAAGGGAGAACAAGCAAACTCAACACAGGATTATACCCAGGTTGCTGGCTCTTGCAGTTATTCCACCGTGCCGCCCTTAATGTATTCTGGAGTTTAATTGCCCCAGTGACAGTGTGCTTGCTGCCTGAGCCAAAATCTCTGGAATTCTCTTCCAAATTTCCTCCTTAAAGATACTCCTTGAATTCAAGCACCTGACCAGGCAATTGGTCAGTGTCATTGAGTCATACAATGTAGAAATAGGCCCTTCGGCCCAACTTGCTGACGCCGACCAACATACCCCGTTGGTCCCACCAGCCAGCTTTTGGCCCATATCCCTCTAAACCTGGAAGAGTGGGCAGAGAAGTGGCAGAAGGAATACAGTGTAGCAAAATGTGGAGTCATACATTTTGGTAGCAGGAATAAAGGCATGGACTATTTTCTAAATGGGGAGAGAATCCAGAAATTGGAGGTGCAAAGGGACTTGGGTGTGCTGGTCCCAAAAAGTTAAACTGTAAGTCGAATCAGTAGTACAGAAAGCAAACTCAATGCTAGCATTTATTTCAAGAGGGCTTGTATACAAAAACAGGGATGTAATGCTGAGGCTCTATAAGGTGCTGGTAAGGCTGCATTTGGAATATTGTGAGCAATTTTGTGCACCATATCTGAGGAAGGATGTGCTGGTTCTGGAGATGGTCCAGAGGAGGTTTACAAGAATGATTCCAGGAATGAGTGGGTTAACCCATGTTGAGCGTTTGACGGTAATGGGCCTGTACTCACTAGAGTATAGAAGAATGAGGGGGGACCTCATTTAAACATACAGAATAGTGAAAGGCTTGGATAAAGTGGATGTGGAGAGGTTGTTTCCACTAGAGGGAGTTTCTAGGACAAAGAGGCCATAGCCTCAGAATTTAAAGGACGTTCTTTTAGGAAGGAGATGAGGAGAAATTTCTTTTGTCAGAGGGTGGTGAATGTGTGGAATTGTTTGCCACAGAAGATTGTAAAGGCCAAGTCAGTGGATATTTTTAAGGCAGAGATAGATAGATCTTTGGTTAGTACAGGTGTCAGAGTTTTGGGGAGAAGGCAGGAGAATGGGGTTAGGGGGAGAGATACAGGTAGATCAGGCATGATTGAATGGCGAAGTAGACTTGATGGTCCAAATGGCCTAGTTCTACTCCTATCACTTATGACCTTGTGACTCTGACTTGTCCTATCCATGTACCTGTCTACATGTTTCTTAAACATTGCGATAGTACCTGTAGCTCTGACATCATAACATAACAGAACTTTATTGTCATTCGGTATAAATACCGAACGAAATTTCAGCAGTCACAAGACACAGCAAAAAAGAAAAGAACACAGGACACACGACCCCAACACAAACATCCATCACAGTGACTCCAAACACCCCCTCACTGTGATGGAAGGCAACAAAACTTCCACTCTCTTCCCCCCGCACCCACGGACAGGCAGCTCGACCCCTACCGAGGCGACCGACACGCACAGCCCCCGCAAGGGGATGGAAGGCCCCGCGGCCGAGCCACACCAGGCACCGAAACGTCCCGCGGCCGAGCCGCGCTGGCGATGTTAAGTCCAGCAGCCAAGCCGCGCGATGGAAGGCCCCGCGGCCGCTGCTAAGTCCCGCGGCCGAGCCGCACCGGGCACTGAAACGTCCCGCGGCTGAGCCGCGCCGGCGATGTTAAGTCCCGCAGCCGAGCCGCGCCGGGCGATGGTAGGCCCCGCGGCCGCATCCGGGCGCTGAACCGTTCCGCGGCCGAGCCGCACCGGGCGATGGAAGGCCCCGCGGCCGAGCCGCACCAGGAGCTGAACCGTCCCGCGGCCGTACCGGGCGATGGAAGGCCCCGCGGCCGAGCCGCGCCGGGCACTGTTAGGTCCCGCAGCCGAGCCGCGCCTGCGATGTTAAGTCCAGCGGTCGAGACGCGCCGGGCGATGGAAGGCCCCGCGGGCGATGGAAGGCCCCGCGGGCGATGGAAGGCCCCGCGGCCGAGAAACAAAAACCATCCCAACACCGACACAAACAAAAAAAAGAAAAAAAGACTAACAGACTGCCAGAGAGCCGCAGCCGTTAGGCGCCACCACACGTGACATGTCCTGACATCTCCTTTCGTGTCTTAGGGCATCACTATTACAACATCAAATGTCAATGGCATTTTGCACAGAGATCTTCTTAGTTCAGTTGAGTTTAGTTTATTGTCAAGTGTACCGAGGTACAGTGAAAAGCTTTTCGTTGCGTACTAACCAGTCGGCAGAAAGACAATACATGATTACAATCTCTGAAGAACAGAAACGTCACCCATTCCTTCTCTCCAGAGATGCTGCCTGTCCCGGCTGAGTTACTCCAGCATTTTGTGTCTACCACATGATTACATTCGATCCATTTACAGTGTACAGACACATGATAAGGGAATAATGTTTAGTGCAAGGTAAAGCCAGCAAAGTCCGGTCAAGGATAGTCCGAGGGACATTTAAGAGGTAGATAGTAGTTCAGCACTCCTCTTCAGATCGTGCACCTTGTTGGGGTGAAGAGGCTTGCGTGCCCCCATGATTCCGAGAGTGATGCCGTCGGAAGCACTAGCTTCTGGTGGGGCCACCCATGGCGGTAAGGTCGAGGATGAGGGTCCAGACTAAGGACAATCCAACCTACAACACCTCAACGGTGGACCAGGCGGACAAAGTTATCTTGAACTCAACGGCTGTGAAGGTGGATGAAGGCTGCAACAGATCTATCAGCTCCAATCGTCTTAGAAACATAGAAAATAGGTGCAGGAGTAGGCCATTCGGCCCTTCGAGCCTGCACCGCCATTCAATATGATCATGGCTGATCATCCAGCTCAGTAACCTGTATCTGCCTTCTCTCCATACCCCCTGATCCCTTTAGCCATAAGGGCCACATCTAACTCCCTCTTAAATATAGCCAATGAACTGGTTCCCATGCCATTGGAATTAGTTGATTGATTTGTGAAGGACCATGTGCTTGTTGGAGTGCAACATCAAGTACACGTTAAACAAACACACGCACAGGCGTCTTCGTTCTGTAAGCAGCACAAAACTTCACTTAAGACTTTCGGCGGAAACGGTGAATACAACGGAACGTAGACCATCATGCTCGACCTCGAGGGACAGCCACGACCAGTTCAGCACTGTTCCCCTCCCCCATCCTCTTAACCAGCCACCCCCGCACTGTAGATTTGCTCTTACATTGCACATTCGCCAAGGTCCACAACCCAGAATAAAGATTGGTGTCTTCAGGTTCCCAGCCAAATAAACCTGCTTCAATTACATTCTAGTCCTGTTACCTCAAATTAATTTACTGATCTAAATGGAAATTTTCAATTACACAATTTAACCAACGCAATAACATAACAGTATAACAGAACTTTATTGTCATTCGGTATAAATACCGAACGAAATTTCAGCAGTCACAAGACACAGCAAAAAAGAAAAGAACACAGGACACACGACCCCAACACAAACATCCATCACAGTGACTCCAAACACCCCCTCACTGTGATGGAAGGCAACAAAACTTCCACTCTCTTCCCCCCGCGCCCACGGACAGGCAGCTCGACCCTTACCGAGGCGACCGACACACACAGCCCCCGCAAGGGGATGGAAGGCCCCGCAGCCGAGCCGTCCCGGGCACTGAAACGTCCCGCGGCTGAGCCGCGCTGGCGATGTTAAGTCCAGCGGCCGAGCCGCGCCGGGCGATGGAAGGCTTTTTTAATTTCATTTTTCAATGCATGAACGCACAATTCCAATAAAGCAAATTCAAATCAAATGTAGTAAAGGAAGAAAAACCTCAGAAATCTTTTAACTGGAAATCAGCCCCAAGTGAGAGAATTCTTATAAGAAGCCCATTTTATAAGGTTTGAATCTTCCATCTGAGGATGTATAGAATTAAAATCTCAACGATAACTAACAACTTGCATTTGTACAGCACCTTCAATGTTGTAAAAATCTCAACATGTTACACTGGTGTGCAATTGAGCATCACACGTGTCTGACACTGGGACACAACTGGAGCTGTTAGATCTAGTAACCAAAAGCTTCATCACAGAGGTGAAGGCGTGGCAAGGGGGCGCAGCAGTAGAGTTGCTGTTTTGCTGCTTTCCGTACAGACAGCACCTGAGACCTGGCTTCGATCCTGACTACAGGCGCTGTCTGTACGGAGTTTGCATGTTCTCACCGTGTACCCGTGGGTTGTCTCCAGGTGCTCCGGACGTGCAGGTTTGCAGGCTAATTGACTTCTGTAAATTGTCCCTAGTGTGTAGGATAATGCTGGTCGGCATAGACTCGGTGGGCTGAAGGGCCTGTTTCCATGCTCTATCTCCAAACTAAATTAAACTAAGAGGTAGATTTCAAAGAGTGGCTTTGAGGACATGTTGATGTTAAGAGTACAGGCTGCTGGATATTTGTCTTATTATGCGATTCAAAATGGACAATTGATAGACAATAGGTGCAGGAGGAGGCCATTCGGCCCTTCGAGCCAGCACCGCCATTCAATGTGATCATGGCTGATCATTCTCAATCAGTACCCCGTTCCTGCCTTCTCCCCGTACCCCCTGACTCCGCTATCCTTAAGAGCTCTATCTAGCTCTCTCTTGAATGCATTCAGAGAATTGGCCTCCACTGCCTTCTGAGGCAGAGAATTCCACAGATTCACAACTCTCTGACTGAAAAGGTTTATCCTCATCTCAGTTCTAAATGGCCTACCCCTTATTCTTAAACTGTGGCCCCTTGTTCTGGACTCCCCCAACATTGGGAACATGTTTCCTGCCTCTAACGTGTCCAACCCCTTAATAATCTTATACGTTTCGATAAGATCTCCTCTCATCCTTCTAAATTCCAGTGTATACAAGCCTAGTCGCTCCAGTCTTTCAACATATGACAGTCCCGCCATTCCGGGAATTAACCTAGTAAACCTACGCTGCACGCCCTCAATAGCAAATTGATTATCCAATGCAGCCCAGTGGTGCAGCTGGCAGAGTTGCCCCCTCACAACGCCGGAGACCCGGGTTCCATCCGGACCCTGGGTGCTGCCTGTGATGAATTTGTACATTCCCCCCTACAATCGCGTGGGTTTCCTCTGGGTGCTCCGGATTCCTTCCACATCCCAAAGACGTGTGGGTTTTCAGGTTAATTGGCCCTCTGTAAATGTTTACCGTATTGTGTGTGGGGAGTGGATGCAAAAGTGGATAACATTGTACAAGTGTGAACAGATGACCGATGGTCGGTATGGACTGGCTCGGCCAAAGAGCCTGCTTCCACGCTGAATCTTTTAATCAATTTAATCAACGTGTCGAATCTAGTCAAGTCAATTTTATTTGTGCAGCACATTTAAAAACAACCCACGTTGACCAAAGTGCTGTACATCAGTTCAGGTACTAAGAAACGAACATACAATGGCACACAAACATAACAGCACATACATAAACAGTTCACAGCGCCCCCTCAGAGGCCCTCAAACGCTAGGGAGTAGTAATAGGTTTTGAGCCTGGACTTAAAGGAGTCGATGGAGGGGGCAGTTCTGATGGGGAGAGGGATGCTGTTCCACAGTCTCGGAGCTGCAACCGCAAAAGCGCGGTCACCCCTGAGCTTAAGCCTAGACCGCGGGATAGTGAGTAGCCCCATCTCTGTGTACATGAAGCTGCTCATTATAGCCTCCGGCATCAGTAACCATCTGCAAGTTACTGAACATGTAACATCTTTAATGCACTTAACAGGATGACTCAGTATGGTGGCCTCAGCTGACAGTTTAACAAAGAACACAGGCTCACCCAAGTCCCATGTCGTGTAAGCCTTATCTTTCTCAGTGATAATGGAGATCAGATATCCTGAGGAAGCACAAATGTTTCTTTAAACTTAATTGCCAATTTGATGACTTAAATTACAATTAGAAAGGTGCAATCTAGTATTATTTTAAATAACTTAAATTTCAGCTCCATCGAGGAACTTACATCGTGGCAACGTGGTGCAGCTGGTAGAGCTGCTGCTCCACAGCACCAGAGACCCAGGTTCAATCCTGGGTTCAGGTACTGTCTGTACAAAGTTTGCACCTTCTCCCTGCAACACGCGTGCCTTTCCTCCGGGTGCTCTGGTTTTCTCCCACTTGTAGGTTAATCGGCCTCGGTAAATTGTCCCCAGTGTGTAGGGAGTGGGTGCAGAAGTGAGATAACATAGAACTAGAAGAAGGGTCTCGACCCGAAACGTCACCCATTCCTTCTCTCCTGAGATGCTGCCTGATCTGCTGAGTAACTCCAGCATTTTGTGAATAAATACCTTCGATTTGTACCAGCATCCGCAGTTATTTTCTTATACTACCATCGTCCGGCGCGGCTCGGCCGCGGGACTGAACAGAGCCTGGTGCGGCTCGGCCGCGGGGCCTTCCATCGCCCAGTGCGGCGCGGCCGCGGGACTGAACAGTGCCCGGTGCGGCTCGGCCACGGGACTTTCCATCGCCCGGTGCGGCTCGGCCGCGTGGACTTTCCATCTCCTTGCGGGGGCTGTGCGGGTCAGTCGCCTCGGTAGGGGTTGAGTTGTCTGTACGTGGGAGGGGTATGGGGGAAGAGAGAGGGGAAGTTTTTGGCCTCCATCACAGTGTGGGGGTGTTTGGAGTCACTGTGATGGATGTTTGTATTGGGGTTGTGTCTTGTGTTTTTTGTACTGCTGGCTAAGTAATCTCGTTCGGAACGAATGACAAATAAAGCTATTTTGGATTTGGATTTTGGATTTTTTGGAACTAGAGTAAATGGGTGATCGGCGTGGATTGGGTGGACCAAAGGGCCTGTTTCCATGCTGCATCTCTAAACCGGGCCCTGGTGAGACCGCACCTGGAGTACTGTGTGCAGTTTTGGTCTCCAAATTTGAGGAAGGATATTCTTGCTATTGAGGGCGTGCAGCGTAGGTTCACTAGGTTAATTCCCGGAATGGCGGGACTGTCGTATGTTGAAAGGCTGGAGCAATTAGGCTTGTATACACTGGAATTTAGAAGGATGAGGGGGGATCTTATTGAAACATATAAGATAATTAGGGGATTGGACACATTAGAGGCAGGAAACATGTTCCCAATGTTGGGGGAGTCCAGAACAAGGGGCCACAGTTTAAGAATAAGGGGTAGGCCATTTAGAACGGAGATGAGGAAGAACTTTTTCAGTCAGAGAGTGGTGAAGGTGTGGAATTCTCTGCCTCAGAAGGCAGTGGAGGCCAGTTCGTTGGATGCTTTCAAGAGAGAGCTGGATAGAGCTCTTAAGGATAGCGGAGTGAGGGGGTATGGGGAGAAGGCAGGAACGGGGTACTGATTGAGAGTGATCAGCCATGATCGCATTGAATGGCGGTGCTGGCTCGAAGGGCTGAATGGCCTACTCCTGCACCTATTGTCTATTGTCTATTGTCTATTGATGACGAGATATGGAGCAGGATTGGAATTTAAAAGAGACAGGGAGAGACAGATAGAGAGAGACCAGGATAGCTGACGTTTCAGGCTGGGACTGCTGTTCAGACTGTTCTATCGCTGTTCTTTTACACTTCAAGGGGATAGCGTTTACTCTCAGGACTTAAGTATTAACTCAGTTGGCGTATGTTTATTGTCTGAATGAATAGATAGGTATTAATTGTTTTTGTTTATTGCAATAAACAACTCATTCCAATAACAGCAAATAGACAACACGTGAGCATAACGGCACATGACCAGAAGGAACTGGAGATGCTGGCTTGCACCGAAGATAGACACAAAATGCAGGAGTAACTCAGCGGGACAGGCAGCATCTCTGGAGAGAAGGAATGGGTGACGCTTGGGTCAATCATCAGACTGAGAGTCAGGGGAATGGGAAACTAGAGGTACGATAAGGCACAGAACAAATCAGAGCTTGCATCGATAACTCAGGAAAGGTGGAGCCCACAATGGTCCATTGTTGGCTGGGGATGAGGTGATATTGGAGGGATACAAGCGGTGAAATTAGGAAGAGGACTAAGGTGGGGGAAGGACGTGCACATTTCCACAGCCACTTTTTAGTTTTGTTTTGTTTTGTTTAGCGATACAGCGCGGAAACAGGCCCCTTGGCCCACCAAGTCCGCGCCGACCAGCGATCCCCACACAATTTACATCTATGCCATTCACAAAGTGCTGGAGTAACTCAGCAGGTCAGGCAGCATCTCGGGAGAGATGCTGCCCGACCTGCTGAGTTACTCCAGCACTTTGTGAATAAATACCTTCGATTTGTACCAGCATCTGCAGTTATTTTCTTATCTTACATCTATGCCAAGCCAATTAACCTACAAACCCCTGTAGGTCTTTAGAGTGTGGGAGAAAACCAGAGATCCCGGAGAAAACTCATGTAGATCACGGGGAGAACGTACAAACTCCGTACAAACAAACACCCGTAGTCAGGATCAAACCCAGGTCCCTGGCGCTGTCAGACAGCAACTCCACCGCTGTGCCGCCGTGCAGCCCCTAAGTGTAGATCCTTCAAATCAAGTTATCCTCGATGTGGAAATAATGTAATGTGAAGAGAATTGGCAAATCACTGCACAACTCTGGCTGATATTCAGATCTGCAGTTCTAAGCAGCTGTCTAACATGCTTGATTACACATTGTTTATCATCTTAAGGTGATTTCCACACAGGGGCCAGCTGGGATTTAAAAAAAACATGCTCAAGGAAATTCACAACAGCTTCAGGATGCCAGGGCCAATGCCAGCTGGGTACAGTACCAGCAACCTCTCGTTCACAAAGCAGTGCCTTCTATTTTCACTGCAGGGACTTGAGCACAAAATTTATACGGACTTGGGGAATGCCATACTGTCAGAAGTGCCAGCTTTCAGATGTTGTGCTGATCCAAAAACTGCACGTCAGGTTATCAAAGAGGAGCTGTTTGTTGATGGTGTCCAAGCTAATACACGTTTTACACGTGTTTGATTTATGTTTTTGACATAATGCGCTTGGTTAATTAATATCAAAACCTGATTTACGCGCTGTACTTTTGAAATAACATGCTCAAATTTATGCCTGTTTAAATGTGCATGCTTAATTTATGCGTTCAATGGATCAATGTGGGCTCCACCTTTCCTTGATCATCGTTGCTGGCTTCGATCTTTTCTTTTTGCATATCTTTCATTAATTTGTTCTATGTACCTTTTCATATCTCTCGGTTCCCTCTCCCCTGACTCTCAGTCTTAAGAAGGATCTCCACCCGTAACGTCATCTATTCCTTTTCTTCAGAGATGCTGGTTACTCCAGCTTTTTGTGTCTATCTTTTTGAATTACATGCTGCTTTTCACTGAAGTAATCGCTGCTTAAAACACGAAGTGCCTGTGGTAGCCACTCGTCCATCCATTACCTGATCACGACCAAAACTGCTGTTAGTGGGTCTCTTGCTGTGCACACAATTTCTGTTGCATTTCCCACATTGCAACCGGGACTATATTACACAAGTAGTCCTCTGAGGTATTTTGTGAAAGCCTCCAAGTCAGATCAGATAATATTATAAGAAAATAACTGCAGATGCTGGTACAAATCAAAGGTATTTATTCACAAAATGCTGGAGTAACTCAGCAGGTCAGAGATGCTGCCTGACCTGCTGAGTTACTCCAACATTTGGAGATAGTCCCGGAATGGCGGGACTATCATATGTTGAAAGACTGGAGCGACTAGGCTTGTATACACTGGAATTTAGAAGGATGAGAGGAGATCTTATCGAAACGTATAAGATTATTAAGGGGTTGGACACGTTAGAGGCAGGAAACATGTTCCCAATGTTGGGGGAGTCCAGAACAAGGGGCCACAGTTTCAGAATAAGGGGTAGGCCATTTAGAACTGAGATGAGGAAAAACTTTTTCAGTCAGAGAGTTGTGAATCTGTGGAATTCTCTGCCTCAGAAGGCAGTGGAGACCAATTCTCTGAATGCATTCAAGAGAGAGCTGGATAGAGCTCTTAAGGATAGCGGAGTCAGGGGGTATGGGGAGAAGGCAGGAACGGGGTACTGATTGTGAATGATCAGCCATGATCAAGGTGAATGGCGGTGCTGGCTCGAAGGGCCGAATGGCCTACTCCAGCACCTATTGTCTATAGTCTATTGTCTATAATATTACACGTTGTCTTTATGTGCAGCATTACCTGATCTTTAGTTTAGTTTAGAGATACAGCGCAGAAACAGGCCTTCCCTTCCACCGTGTCCGCGCCGACCAGCGACCTCCACACGCTAACGCTGTTCTACATGCACCAGGAACAATTTACAATCTTTACTGAAGCCAATTAACCTACAAACCCGCACGTCTTTGGAGTGCAGCCGGAAACCAGAGTACCCGGAGGAAAACCCACGCAGGTCACGGGGAGAACGTACAAACTCCATATGGAGAGCACCCGTAGTCAGGATCGAACCGGGGTCTCTGGCGTCGTATGGCAGCAACTCTACCGCCGCGCCACAGTGCCGCCCCTGATCTCTGATTGGATAGCATGCAAAACAAAGCTTTTCAGTGTACCTCGGTACACACAACAATAATAAACCTAAATCGAAACCTAATGTTAATGAGTGTTGTCTTCAGTCACAGCCACAGCAGTCGGCGTGAATCAGCGGCTTTGGCCACTACTTGCAACCGGAGTGGGGGGAGGGGAATCCCGTACATTTGACATTTTGCTATTCTGCCAATTTAAGCAAGACGGCAGTAAACTGTCAGGTCTTTTGACAATAGACACAAAATGCTGGAGTAACACAGCGGGTCAGGCAGCATCTCTGGAGAGCAGAAACGGGAGATCAAGGAAAACGTAGAATAGATCGTTATTAGCTGCGAGAAAATAACCACAAAGCAAGCAGAGATATTGACAACGTCTACACACTATCATTGCAGAGATGGAGTTTGATCTAATTTGAAAGCAAAATCTGAACTGTGATTGTCAAGAGAGACAGGAAATCATGCTTATAAATGGGTGCTGCAGGCAGTGAATGTTCGGGCTACCTGACGTTTGTTAATCTATAACTCAAAGTGTACATTGCTGATACATTTTTAATGCTAACACATCCCTCATTACTAATTTAATCCTGCAGATATCTTTCTACATTCAAGCACCATCCACGACTAAGTGCATCATAAAGCTTTTGATCTGTGAGCGCAATTGGACATTACAGCTAGAGCTTTATGTCTGCACTAAATGGCCAGATGAGGAGAGGCGGGAGCAGATGGAGAAAGGTAGGCACTGGGAGAGATTTTAAGAAAGAGAGATTTTAAGAAAGAAAGATTTTAAGAAAGAGAGATTTTGAGAGAGAGAGAGGGAGAGAGAGAGAGATAGAGAGATAGAGAGAGTAAGAGTAAGAGAAAGAGAAAGAGAAAGAGAGAGAGTGAGAGAGATAGAGAGAGCAAGAGAAAGAGAAAGAGAGAGAGAGAGAGAGAAAGAAAGAGAGAGAGAGAGTGAGAAACAGAGGGAGACAGAGAAAGAAAGAGAGAAAGAGAGAGAGAGAGAGAAAGAGAGAAAGAGATTAAGAGAGAAACAGTAAGAAAGAAACAGAGGGAGACAGAGAGAAAGAGAGAAAGAGAGAGAAAGAGAGAGAGAGAGAGAGAGAGAAAGAGAGAAAGAGATTAAGAGAGAAACAGTAAGAGAGAAACAGAGGGAGACAGAAAGAAAGAGAGACAGAGGGAAAGAGAGAGACAGAAAGACAGAGGGAGAGGAGAGATTCGGTAAGAGAGACAGAGAAAGAGACAGAGGGAAAGCGAGAGAGAGATTCAGTAAGAAACAGAGGAAGGGAGAGACGGAGGGAGTTTAAGTAAAAGTGAGAGAGAATTAATAAGAGAGAGGATTAGTAAAGCAGCCTTTCACAAGATACTTCAGAGGAGCACTTGAAAAAGAGATTTAGTAAGGCAGTGAGAAAGGGAGATTTAGTAAGGGAGTGAGAGATATCCTGGAGAGATTTATAGTGATCAGAAGTGAGAACTTGGCTTCCCCCCCCCCCTTGCTCTCCATCAAACATGAGCGGTTGTCACTCTTCAATCCATAAACTAATTGGAATACCCCTCACGGCAGAAGCCAGAGTCTCCACAAGCCAGCTGCTCACTGCTTTCTATCAGCTTAGCCATTAGGGAAAGGGGGCAATGTGCTGCAGATGTAACAGGCTCTTTATAACCTGTTACTAAATGATTAATCTTGTGATGAGGCAAAACCAAACCCAAATATTTCATGCTCTAGTCAAAAACAGGACTGAATTAATAATTGACCCAGCACTTTATGAAATACACCAAACATAAACATGCAGCACAAATCTTAATTAGTTTCACACAAAATGTGTAATAATGGCTTTCAGTTTTAGCTTAGTTTAGAGATACTGTGCAGAAACAGGCCCTTTGGCCAACTGAGTCCGCACCAGCCAGCGATCCCCGCACACTAACACTATCCTACATACTAGGGACAATTTACAATTTTTACCAAAGCCAAGTTATCCTACAAACATATATACGTCTTTGGAGTGTGGAAGGAAACCGGGGTACCTAGAGAAAACCCACGCGATCACGGCGAGAACGTACTAACTACATACAGACAGCACCTGGAGTCAGAATCGAACCCGGGTCTCTGGCGCTGTGAGGCAGCACTCTACTGCTGCGCCACCGTGCCACCCAATATGTTTGCATCCAACATAGGCGATAACTTGGAACCACTGATGACACTTCTGACACTTCAGTCTGAAGAAGGGTCTCGACCCGAAACGTCACCCATTCCTTCTCTCCTGAGATGCTGCCTGACCTGCTGAGTTACTCCAGCATTTTGTGAATAAATACCTTCGATTTGTACCAGCATCTGCAGTTATTTTCTTACACTTCTGCAATGATGATTTTTAAAGCAAAATGTAAACAATATCTCAGGGAGCGGGGATTCAAAGTTCCATAAATATATCTTTTACAATCTCTCACGACCTCTGGATTTCTTGTGCCTAGTTCCAGAGTTTAGATATAAATGAATGACAAGTGGCAAGAGCAACATTTACCAAGCACCATACAGATTAGTGTACTGCACCACGAAGGGTAAAAATCCAAGCTCACAAAGATAACCCAACCAAAGTGATTAATATCTCCTAGTTGTATTCTAAACCACTCAACTGATCAACGTAATCTGCTCAGTGTTGCACAGAGTGGCTCCCATGCAACACCAGAGGCCCAGGCTCAATCCTGACTACAGGTGCCGTCTGTACGGAGTTGTGTACGTTCATCCTGTAAGTGCATGGATCTTCTCCGGCTGCTCCTCCCACACTCCAAAGAGGGAGATGTTCGTTGGTTAATTGGCATCGGTAAAGTTGTAAATGATCTCTATCGCGTAGGATAGTGCTCGTGTACGGAGTAATTGTTGGACGGCATGGACTCAGTGGGCCGAAGGGCCCTTTTCCTGCTCTGTATCTCTAATTTAAAGCCTAAAGTGACCAGCACGCTGACTAACCCCCAAACTCCAGAATGCGGTGGTGAACTGAACTGAGAGCAAACTGACAAACATCACCCACAAAGTGATCAATAAACTGACCAACAAAGTGATCAATAAACTGACCAACAAAGTGATCAATAAACTGACCAACAAAGTGATCAATAAACTGACCAACAAAGTTATGATCAAAACCCTTGCAGGTCACGGGGCGAGCGTACAAACTCCGTACAGGCAGCACCCGTAGTCGGGATCGAACCTGGGTCTCTGGTGCTGTCAGGCAGTATCTCTACCGTTGTGCCACCGTGCAGCCCTTTAATATTAGCCAAATAACTAGTAAGCTGACCGACCATACACAACCAATCTCAGCTGACCCGCACTTATCCTATTGATTAGTACAGGTGTCAGGGATGATGGGGAGAAGGCAGGAGAATGGGGTTAGGAGGGAAAAGTGGATCAGCCATGATTTGATCACCTATTCACACTAGATCTATGTTAGTCACACTTTCTCATCCACTCCCAACACATTAAGGACAATTTAAAGTGGCCAATTAACTTACAAACCCGCACTTTTTTGGGGTGTGAGAGGAAACGGGCGCACCCGGAGAAACCCACGTGGACACTGGGAGATGTGCAAACTCCACACAGATAACATCCGAGGTCAGGATCGAACCTAGGTCTCTGGTGTTGCATAGGGCTACAGAGGTACAGCGCGGAAATAGGGCCTTTGCCCCACCGACCAGCGATCCCTATGCACTAACACTATCCCACACACACTAGGGACAATTCACAATTTTACTGAAGCCAATTAGCATAAAAACCTGTACGTCTTTGGAGTGTGGGAGGAAACCAGAGCTCCCAGTCAAAACCCTTGCAGGTCACGGGGAGAGCGTACAAACTCCGTACAGACAGCACCCGTAGTCAGGATCGAACCTGGGTCTCTGGTGCTGTAAGGCAGCAACTCTACCGCTGTGCCACCGTGCAGCCCTTTAATAAATTAGAGAAGAATGCTGATTGATCATAACTTTGAAAGTTAATATCAAGGTATTTCCAGGTGTAGCCATCTTTGACCAACAATCACCACCTTACTACATCAGTTTAATTTAGATTATTTACATTTACCACAATGCACTGTTGCATCTGTGGAATTCATTGCCACAGACAGTTGTGGAGGTCAAGTCATTGGGTATTTATGAAATGGAGATTGATATGTCCTTGATCAGTAAGGGTGTCAAAGGCAGAGAATGAGGTTGAGAGGGAAAAATAGATCAGCCGTGATCGAATAGCGGAGCAGACTCAATGGGCTGATTCTTTTCCTATGTCTTATGTTCTCATCACGTCCAATTAGATCTCTGAAACACTCCTTCAGCTCTGTAATCCTGCAAGATGAAAGTGTTTCACTTCTATCCTCTCCAGCATCCCCGGGGTTACATCTACCACCACTGGCTTAGGTGCCTTCAGCTGCCACGGCCCCTAAACATTAAAATTCACAGCATCAAATGTTCCTGGAAATTTAGCACCACTTTGCAGACTGAAATGCACAGATTGCTTTGTGTAATCAGCATATGATAACTCAGTCTTTCCAACCTCAGCCAGGAGCTGTTGGCAGCCGATGATTTTAACACTGCTGGGGAGCTATCTTCTCTACAACCAACACCTCGAAGATCTCAGAATAGAGCTTACATTCTCAAGAGCGATTACTTATTAGTTCCTGGCCTTTATTCACAAAATGCTGGAGTAACTCAGCAGGTCAGGCAGCATCTCGGGAGAGAAGGAATGGGTGACGTTTCGGGTCGAGACCCTTCTTCAGACTGATGTCAGGGGGGGGCGGGACAAAGGAAGGATATAGGTGGAGACAGGAAGATAGAGGGAGATCTGGGAAGGAGGAGGGGAAGAGAGGGACAGAGGAACTATCTAAAGCTCCTGGCCTTTGGCAGATGAACATTAGGAAGGAAACGTATAACAACTCCTTGCAATGCCCATGAAAGATGTTTTTTTCTTCCCTTTGTTACATTCTTTGTTCAAACATCGCTGAGGCATAAATTCTCAGATTGAAAGTAATTTCAATTCCTCTGATGAAGTCTAAGGGTTGTATAAATAAAGCTGTGGTTCTGCCAGCTCTCCTTTAATTGCATTTCTAAGTCTGCTCTCCGTTGTATTAATGCAATGATTCCTTTTCTTATGTGTAGGAAGGAACCGCAGATGCTGGCTTACACCGAAGATAAGGCACAAAAAATGCCGGAGTAACTCAGCGGGTCAGGCAGCATATCTGGAGAAAAGGAATATGCGACGTTTCGGGTCGAGTGCCTTCTTCAGACTGAGTGCCAAGGGAGAGGGAAAGAAGAGGCGTGAAAATGTACAGAGCAAATCGGAGCCGTCACCGATGGCCAAGGAAATGATCAGCCATGATCACATTAAATGGCGGTGCTGGCTCGAAGGGCCGAATGGCCTACTCCTGCACCTATTGTCTATTGAAAGGTGGAGCCCACAAAGGTCCATTGTAGGTTGTTGTGGGCTCCAACTTTCCTTGGCCTTCAGTGGTGACTCTGATTTGTTCCGTACCTTTTCATACCCCCCCGATTCCTTTTCTTCGTCAGGCCCCAGCTTTTAATGTGCTTGGTTTCAATACATTCTCTCTCCCTCTCTCTCTCGCTGTCTTTTCCAGTCCCTTTTTGAGAGTTGCACAACTATTTTCAATAAAGACACACGGTACAGGTGGAACTCAGCGGGTCAGGCAGCATCTCTGGGGAACATGGATAGGAGATGTTTGCTATTTAAACTATTTCCAATGTTATTACACTTACGCATTAATGGCCTTTACCCGAGTCATAGAGTCATACAGCATAGAAACTGGCCCAACTCGTCCATGCCGACTAAGATGCCCCATCTCAGCTAGTCCCATTTACCCACGTTTGACCCATAGCCCTCTAAACATCTCCTATTCATGTACCTGTCCAAATGCCTTTTAAATATTGTTATTGTACCTGTCTCAACTACCTCCTCTGGCAGCTCATTCCATTGAGTGAAAAGGTTGCCCCGCAGATTCCCGATAAATCTTTCTCCTCATAAACCCGTGCCTTCTAAGTTCTTGATTCCCCTGCCCTGGGAAAAAGAGTCTGAGCATTAACCTTATCTGTTCCCATCATTGGTCCCTGTAAAAATAACTATTTTAGGTCACCAAGTATATTACAATATCTAGTTGATGTGCATGATGGGCAAGTCATTCAATGTATTAATTCAAGTAATAATGAATAAGTAATTCCACAGATACGGCAACAGTGCTGAGACCATCAGGTGGATATTTTGGGGAAACTAGGAACTGCAGAAGATGGTTTACACAAAGGACACAAAGTGCTGGAGTAACTCACGGGGTCAGGCAGCATCTCTGGAGAACATGGATAGGTGATGTTTCGGTTGGGACCCATCTTGATTGCAGCCCATTCGGCTTGTCAATGCAAGACGTTGATGCACATGGTTCAGATGTCCCCAAGCTCATTTCAGCTCAGAGAACATGGATACGTGATGTTTCGGGTCAGGACCTTTCTTCAGACTGTTTGGGGGGGGGGGGGGGGGGGGGGGAAGAAAGCTAGAAGAGAGGAGCGCAGAACAACCCCCATCCACCCTCACCTGTATCAACCTATTACCTGCCAGGATTTGTACTCCCCTCATCTCTTCTATCCTTCTTCTCCACTCCTCCTCCCCCCAGTCAGTCTGAAGAAGGGTCCCGACTCATAAAGTCATAAGGAATAGGAGTAGAATTGGGCCATTCGGCCCATCAAGTCTACTCCGCCATTCAATCATAGCTGATCCATCACTCCGTCCTAACCCCATTCTCCTGCCTTCTCCCCATAACCTCTGACACCTGTATTAATCAAGAATCTATCTGTCTCTGCCTTAAACAAAATTCAAAACTCAGAAATTCACTGACTCAGTGTCACCTAGCCATGCTGTCTGACCCACTAATTTTCTCCAATACTTTGGTCTAATTTAGATATTTTGTGATTTTTCCCCTCCTACGCACATTTACCAATAACCCGTTACAATTTCGAGAAGGAACATTGGAACTGCAAATTGCAAATGAGCAAGGGAAAGCAAATCAAGATGTGAACGCGGCAAAATCAGAAACGATAAATAAGTAGCAGGAAACAACATCATGCCAGAGATGGCATTCCATGTTCAATTCCTCTTAATACAAAATAACAACTTGTCATGTGCAATTCTACAAAGTATTAGAAACCATTATTTGAACACCAAATGCCTTAAAGCTACATGCACAGAGATTCTGATACAGAATGAAATGAGTGCCACATGGAGTCAGTTTCAAGGCTCTCAGTAAGTTGTGCGGACAGGAATCTGAGAAAATAGGACAAAAATAACCTTGATAACTGGGCAATGTTCATAATCATCTGTCACTTCAAGTGGGACATTATGTTAAAAGTGACACAAAAGCACGCCTTGATGTGGAAATCTGAAGCCCTGATTCTGTGCAGACCAAATGACGCCATTAGATTTCAGTGCACCTCCTGCAATTTTAAGTAATGCCCACCGTCTGTATTGTATTGGCACAGTGCATACATAGGAGGCTGGAGGATTAAAATATTTCTAAAAAGAGAGTACAGACACAAAAAGCTGGAGTAATTCAGCGGGTCAGACAGCATCTCTGGAGAAAAGGAATAGGTGACGTTTTGGGTCGAGATGCTTCATCTTCCTTCTCTCCAGAGATGCTGCCTGACCCGCTGAGTTTTTTTTTTTAGAGATACAGCGCGGAAACAGGCCCTTCGGCCCACCGAGTCCACGCCGCCCAGCGATCCCCGCACATTAACACTATCCTACACACACTAGGGACAATTTTTACATTTACCCAGTCAATTAACCTACATACCTGTACGTCTTTGGAGTGTGGGAGGAAACCGAAGATTTCGGAGAAAACCCACGCAGGTCACGGGGAGAACGTACAAACTCCGTACAGACGGCGCCCGTAGTCAGGATCGAACCTGAGTCTCCGGCGCTGCATTTGCTGTAAGGCAGCAACTCTACCGCTGCGCCACCGTGCCGCCCATTCAGTTATTCCAGCTTTTTGTGTCCATCTTCGGTTCAAACCAGTACCTACAGTTCCTTCCTACCCATGTCCTACACCGAATGGCCTAATTCTACTCCTATCACTTATGACGTTATGACTTACTTTGTCTACAAAGAGAGTAACTGGAGGGAAAGCGTAATAAGAGGAACGTATAAACAAGAGCAGAGGATTCCGCTTCTCAGATCGGCATTATTCAATTAGGCCGCGGCTGACCATAAGTCAATAACACAGATGGCTTGCATTAATTCCATTGTCGTTTAATCCCCTTAACAAATAAAACTCCAGCAGGTGAACAATGAATCCTTCGTAGATCCTGTGCATTGTGACTAGCCAACAATTCGATGTGAGATCCATTCCAACCACGGTTGTTCCAAAGATCGCACCACAACACCTCATCTAAAGCTCCAAAGAGGTAATCAGAGAATACTGCATTGACTTTTAGAAGACTCAACAAATCAGTTCAGTTCAGTTTAGTTTAATGTCACGTGTACCGAGGTACAGCACAAAGCTTTTTTTGTGTAGGAAGGAACTGTGGGTGCTGGTTTACGCCGAAGATAGACACAAAATGCTGGAGTAACTCAGCGGGACTGAAGATGGGTCTCAACCCGAAATGTCACCCATTCCTTTTATCCAAAGGTGCCTCTTGTTCCACTGAGTTACTCCAGCCTTTTGTGAAAAAGCTTTCTTTGTTGCTTGTTAACCAGTCAACGGAAAGACAATACATGATTACAAACGAACCATTCGCAGTGTACAGACACGATAGAACTTTATTTATCCCACGAGATAAAATTGTGGAACGGATGTAATATGTGATTGTAGATCTGCTTCTGTGGCTAGCACGCAAATGGTCGCCTGGGTTGGGCGCCATCTTGGAATACAAGGTTTGAAACCAATTATCAACCAGGCACAAAAGTTATATTTTGTTCAGTGACAAAATGGTAGTTGACGGATTGGACATTGGTAGTTGACAAGTTCCCAGCTGCAATAATATAACTGCCTGGGTCATGGGTCTGAGGTCACCACCTTCAGCCTTTCAGAACTTTATGCATCATTAAGACCATCCTGCTCTTAATGACCACTGTTCATCATTCCCAGATGCACAATGTTTCCATTTTGTCTGTAGAGCACTGCTACCTTAAGAGGAAAGTCACAAAATGCTGGAGTAACTCAACGGGTCAGGCAGCATCCTCGGATAGGCGACGTTTCGGAGTCAGGGGGTATGGGGAGAAGGCAGGAACGGGGTACTGATTGAGAATGATCAGCCATAATCACATTGAATGGTGGTGCTGGCTCGAAGGGCCGAATGGCCTACTCCTGCACCTATTGTCTATTGTCTATTGGGACCCTTCTGCTAGGCTGTTGCTCAAAACTCAGATACACTTGGCGGCACGGTGGCGCAGCGGTAGAGCTACTGCCTTGCAGCGCCAGAGACCCGGGTTCGATTCTGACTACAGGTGTTGTCCGTACGGAGTTTGTACGTTCTCCATCTATTTTCGTATCCTGGCCACAAAGCCGCCAATTCCCACACTAGCCTTCAAGCCAGCAGTCCCGTGACAACTGCTGGATAGTGCACCTGCAGAGGCTGATCAACGACCTGTCTGCCCGTGATGCTTTCTGGTGTTTTATGGTGCGTTAATCAATACACACCATCTTCACTCCCATTTCTACAAAGATGGTTCAAGCGCGAAGGTTTTTCTGAGTTATGTAATAACTCCACCAGGAATTGCACCTGAAAAATGCACTCCCACATAAGTTCATAAGTTCTCGGAGCAGAATTAGGCCAAGTCTACTCTGCCATTCAATCATGAATGATCTATCTTTCCCTCTCAACCCCATTCTCCTACCTTCTCCCCATAACCCCTGACACCCGTTCACCACGTTAGTGTAGAGTTATCCCACTTCAGGTCAGATGCAACATTTATCCAAAGGCAAGGGTGGAATAAAAAGTAACTTGTAGAATCAGTTCATGTATTACAATATCCTCCTTTAAAAAATGTCAAAATGGAGACAACTGTGGACATAGACATGGATCATTCACAAACTCTAATGTTGGCTGAACACAAAATGCTGGAGTAACTCAGCGGGTCAGGCAGCATCTCTGGAGAAAATGGATAGGTGATGTTTCGAATCAAGTTCCAACACCTAACCATTTTCGGACTCAACCTGAAACATCACCTATCCATTTCTCCAGGGATACTGCCTGACTCACTAAGTTACTCAAGCATTTAGTTTAGCTTAGTTTAGAGATACAGGGTGGAAACAGGCCCTTCGGCCCACCGAGTCCACGCCGACCAGCGATCACTAGCACTGTCCTACACACATTAGGGACAATTTACAATTTTACCAAGCCAATTAATGTACAAATCTATAAGGCTTTGGAGTGTGGGAGGAAACCGGAGCACTTGGAGTAAACCCACGCAGTCACGGGAAGAACGTACAAACAGCACCCATAGTCAGGATCAAACCTGCCTCTCTGGCGCTGTAAGGCAGCACCTCTACCGCTGTGCCACCGTGCAGCAACCTTTTGTGTCTATCTTTGGTATGGGCCAGCTTCTTCAGTCTCTTGTTATTACATTTATACTCTAATGTTATCTGTTTCATTTTTGGATTACTAACCACTAACACAAGGCCATTAGCTTTATTAAGCAATGAGGATAATGCAGCACTTCCTACATTTATATTAATTACATTCAACCACAAATCACAGAAATGCCCTTTCTGAAGCAGCTGTGTTGATATTTTTGATTGCTGGGTTTTCAGTCGAAAGGTGAGAGTTACAAGTTTGATAATTTACAATCATTACTAAAAACGGCAAGCAAAAAGCAAAAAAAAACTGCAGTTCGAGTCTGAAGAAGGGTTTCGGCCCAAAACGGAGCCTATTCCTTTTCTCCAGAGATGCTGCTTGTCCCACTGAATTAATCCAGCATTTTGTGCCTATCTTCGGTGTAAACCAGAGTCTGCAGTTCCTTCCTGCACTAATAACTGCAGTTTAGTTTAGTTTAGTTAAGAGATACAGCATGGAAACTGACCCTTCGGCCCACCGAGTCCATGCCAACCCGCCCAGTTGGTGGAAATCGGAACAGTAACAGAAAATAGTGGAAACACTCAGCAGATCAGGTCAAGTCAAGTTTATTTGTCACATACACATACACGATGTGCAGTGAAATGAAAGTGGCAATGCCTGCGGATTGTGCAAAAAAAAAATTACAATTACAGCATATAAATTAAAATTAATACAGAAAATAACATTTTCTGAAAGGTGGCTCTGATGAGGAGTGAACCTAGGTTTAGTTTTTTAAATTTAGAAATACAGTGTGGAAACAGGCCCGTTGGCCCACCAAGACTGCACTGACCAGAGATCCCCACACATTAACACTATCCAACACACACTAGGGACCTTTTTATATTTACACCAAGCCAATTACTTACAAACCTGTGTGTCTTTGGAATGTGGGAGGAAACCGAAGATCTCAGAGAAAACCCACGCAGGTCACGAGGAGAACGAACAAACTCTGTACAGACGGGGCACCCGTGGTCGGGATCAAACCCGGGTCTCCGGCGCTGTAAGGTAGGAACTCTACCGCTGTGCCCACGTTAACATTTCAGATTCTCTGCACTTTCAACGTTAACTTTGTTTCCATCTCTACACGCATTGGCTGATCTGCTGAGTATTTTCTGACTTTACTTGAGATGCATCTATTTGGAGAGCTTTGTAAAATTAACTTTAATTAACAAATCATCAGCCAATAGGCCCTTGTCAGACCTTGTTTTAAGCAAGCAACCTTATTTTTAAGCAAGCAATCCAGCAA
The DNA here is from genome assembly GCF_053455715.1 of Rhinoraja longicauda. Classification (NCBI taxonomy): domain Eukaryota; kingdom Metazoa; phylum Chordata; class Chondrichthyes; order Rajiformes; family Arhynchobatidae; genus Rhinoraja; species Rhinoraja longicauda. The sequence continues at coordinate 12,969,500 of NC_135954.1, forward strand.
GATAGCTTGCTCCTGGGGGTAATCTTGCTGCTTTAGGGTTATTACTATGCGGAAATTGGCTGCAGTGTTTACAGCTTTAGTAGAAATAAAGAACTTCAGTTGCTGGTTTATACTAAAGATAGACGCAAATGTGCTGGTGTAGCTCAGGCAGCATCTCTGGAGAAAAAGGATGGGTGACGTTTTGGGTTGGGACCCATCTTCAGATTGAAAGTAGAGGGTGGGGAGGGTTGAAGAGCTGGAGTTGAGGAAAGTCCAGGACACAATAGGGCTGGCCACGAGTGACCTCAAGCAGGCTGATGCCCTGGTAGGCCCATTGTTCCTTCTTCAGACTGAAAGTAGGGGGTGGGCAACAATGGGCTTACCATGCACTGCCTGAGGTCATTTGTGGCCGGCCCGGATTGCTCTTCGTCTTTTCTCGCTTCCGGCTCTCTACCCGATCCCCTACTTTCGGTCTGAAGAACGGTCCCGACCCGAAACGTCACCCATCTTTTCTCTCCAGAGATGCTGCCTGACCCACTGGGTTATGCCAGCACTTTTTGTGTCTTTGGTGTTAACAGCTTTGACGGCTCTAAAATACCCTGGAGTGCCCCTGAGGTAGGAAAGGGAGGCTTATCAACAAAGGTAGATGTGCTTGCACATGTACATTAATGTCTTTTGAAAATCTTCAGATTGACCACTGACTGATGCAGTGATCTCAGCCACTGCAAAGTGAAACAGCATCGCAATCAAAATGGGTACAAATGACATCTCGGCTGCCTTCCCATGAAAGACTGATCGGCTTATACACAGTTCAATTACAAAAGTACTCAGCACTCAGAAGCTAAGTTTAGTTTAGAGATACAGTGCGGAAACAAGCCCTTTGGCCCACCAAGTCTATGGCAATTTACATTTATACCAAGTCAATTAGCCTACAAACATGTACCTATTTGGGAGGAAACCGGAGATCCAGAAGAAAACCCACGTGGGTCATGGGGAGAACGTGCAAACTCCGTACAGACAGCACCCGTAGTCAGGATGGAACCCATGTGTCTGGTGCCGCAGTGCCGCCCTGTTTATTTGAAATTTTCAAAACAGCTCAAACTTCACCCATTCCCAACGCTTTAAATGTTTTGACGCGTATGCAAGTGTATAAAAGTGAACGATATCTTAAAACTCTCTGAAGGAGTTTTGTCGGTTTTCCTGCATTAAATTCATTCTCATCTCACAAACCCCCATTGATGCAGCAATCAGAGATTGATCACACCAGCGGGATCTGACTACAATCAAAGATTCAGGTTGCTGTCACTGAGAAATGGCAACTGGAATTTATCTGCACATTCCCATCCCAGTTTTTCATCAGCCAGGCTCCGTGGTTAAATATCCCCAGCCTAAAGATTTCTACAACAAAACAAAAACAAAAAACCCCACAAAATTCTTTAAAACTAGATTTACATAATGTATTCAGAGACAACACAAGTTAAATGACACATCGAAGTTCCAACGAATAATTTTTCTTTAGCAAAGTGGTAAGATGGACAGATGGCTCAGAAAACTAGCAAGTGTTTGATATCATGAAACTCCCACAGGAAAGGGGGACTGGGTAGTAAAGTTATTTTAATGAAAAGGAACAATGTTGAGAGCTGATCTTCGCAAAGGAGCAGTTTATGGTTTGCAACATTTGGAGCAGGTGTAACACTTTATTGAAAATCACAACCAATACTTTTTCAGTCAATTTTTCAATTCTATCTTGCCCGCTCCAAGGTGCTGTTCTGATTTGCACAAATAAGGGATCACTGAAGAACTCCCATGTTGAAGTGTCCGAAGCTTGGAGTGAAGTCTTTAGACTTTAGAGATGCAGCGCGGAAACAGGCCCTTCGGCCCACCGAGTCTGTGCAGACCCTGCGGTCACCACGTACACTAGCACTTTCCGACACACACTTAGGACAACTTGCAATTTACAGAAGCTAACTAACCTACAGGTTAGTCTTTGGAGCGTGGGAGGAAACCAGAGCACCCGGGGAAATCCCATGCGGGTCACGGGGAGAACATACAGACTCCACACAGACAGCACCCGTAGCCAGGATCGAACCGGGGTCTCTGGCGTTGTGAGGCATCAGCTCTGCCACTGTGCCATTGTGCTGCCCTCCAAGACATCCATGATATATTAGTCCACCCCATCCCTTCCCATCCTGTCATGTAGGAGGGACTAATAACTGTGAATTGCCCCCAATTTGGGACAGGTTCCCCTGATTCACTGCTTGATATTTTTTGCTATTCCCTTGTGCTACATCCTTCCCGTCATTTCGTGATTTCATATTTCATATTTCAGATACAGCGCGGAAACAGGCCTTTTCGGCCCACCAAGTCCGCGCCGCCCAGCGATCCCCGCACACTAACACTATCCTACACACACTAGGGACAATTTTTACATTTACCCAGTCAATTAACCTACAAACCTGTACGTCTTTGGAGTGTGGGAGGAAACCGAAGATCTCGGAGAAAACCCACGCAGGTCACGGGGAGAACGTACAAACTCCTTACAGTACAGCGCCCGTAGTCAGGATCGAACCTGAGTCTCCGGCGCTACATTCGCTGTAAAGCAGCAACTCTACCACTGCGCCACCTTGCCGCCCTCGCACTTGTCAGTTTAGATGTTGACCACAGCATCGGGTTACACAGTCCTATTCTTACCCCCTATTTCTCCTCCGTTCCAGCTACCTCAATGGGACACAGAACCGCCTGAGCTACAATTGTTGACACAACTCGCATTAATCCATTTTAAGCACAGTTCACATCCAATTTAAAGGAATTCTGCCCTAACAGAATTTGTGTGGGAAGCAACTGCAGATGCTGGTTTAAACCGATGATAGAGGCAAAAGGCAGGAGTAACTCTGCGGGCCAGGCAGCATCTCTGGAGAAAAGGAATAGGTGACATCTCGGGTCGAGATCCTTGGGATGTTGTCTCGTAGCACATGCAAGATGGGAGGTCTTTCACAAATGACAAAATCGAAGGATTTGCGAAGTTTGGGTGAGTCTCAACCTGAAACCTCACCATTTCCTTTTCTCCAGAGATCACCCCAACATGAATCTGCAAACAGCTCAAAGTTACTTCAGAGAATTCAATGAAATTGAGTCAAAAATTACACCGTCTCATTAACCACACTTAGCTAGCTACTTATTCACATTCTCTTCCAAACTGGGTTCCTAAATATGAAGTTAAATGTTATTTTCATGGGTGGATATCTCAGATGATGAAGTCTCTGCAGCAAAACAAATATTGCTTTAAATTTCTGTTGATAACAGTGATGGTTAACATTTCAATCTTGGAAGCGTTTCCCACCATGGATTTGGCAATATTACTAACCGTTAATACAATATGATTGCACACTTAATGAACTATTAACACGACTTGTTCTATACACGGCATTGGGAGCAGTAGAACTATGAAGTGATGATTATTATCAATGAGGTTCAAAAATCCGCTGGTTTTCCCTGTAAGCTAATATGCACACGGGGATAAATCCGATGGGAAAATTAGGATCCACAAACAGGGAGAGAAAGAGAGAGGGGAAAAAACGAACAGCTGCGAAACCTGAAAATCTCAAAGCTACTTATGCCAGGTACGACAAAACAGAGGCATAACATGCCAGTCAATTTTTAAAAAAACCTTCTGCATGCAAGGAATAGGTCCAATTCTGTGCAGATAACAGCTACTCACACAGATGCTGCTGGTCCATAGTGGCAGGTTGCAAATCTTTATTTACGGAGCTCTAAAGGAACAGGGAAGGGTGTGGGGCGGGGGGTTGGAGAGGTGGGCGGCTGCCGGGGAAGAAACTATCTTTCTCCAGGACTACCGGCGCACGCTATGAAACAGACAGCCTCTCAACGGAGCTCTTGCGATGCAGAATGCTTCAAAAGAGAACACTTTCAGTCCGTCCCAGGCAGGCGAGCTGGAATCAATTTGAAGCGGCAAAGCTCCAAATCTGAAGGGGAGTGCGCGGCTTTGCATGTGTTTATAGAAATAACCTCCACCTGCCGGAGTGCGGATTGGCCAGTGTGGTGGCGCTAACTTCCAATCGCGGGAGGTGGCTAAAGATGTCGAGGAGGATGTCCTGCCCACTCCTCCAGCTTCCCTCGGTGCTGCGAGCATCATGCACGCACTAACAGCCCGGTCTCATGTCTGGCAGCCTGTCAGGCAGGAGATGTAGGGGCAGGACAATTAAACGGCGACAGAGAGGGAGAGTGTGAGAGAGAGAGAGAGAGATCAAATTCATTAAAATCACCAATATGTCATGGAGTGCAGGGAGAAAAAGAGCCTAGGTTCAGTAATTACCATTTCCCATTACCATGGAAACAGACTCCGGTAGCAAGTCAAGATCTGTTGTGAACAGCTGCTGTCAGCTTCATTAGAGGCACCACCGGCCCATCCTTTTATACTTGTTCCTTAATTTTAACCTACAGGCTGACAGAATCTTTCTTCCAACTGCCGGCTGGACTGATACGTTCTTCCATTTTTGCCCTCAGTCCAAGTTCCCCGCAGCGAGAGAAAAAGACACGCAAAGAACTGGAAATTGCTTAATATAACAAATAGTTCAATTGAGAAATCGGACTACCTGAAAATTTTGACTTCGCCGATAAAGCAAGTTGAGATTTCCCCCCACCAGTGTTATAAAACAAGGCATTGTTTTTTTGCAGCTGATTTTTCAAGCATCCTAACGTCACATCGAGATTAATGGGCAATAAATTTAATTGCCGTAGCGGGGATTATAGTGGTGGTTTGGAAATGTTGCAGTTCACGCTGCCTTATTAACTATTCGATGAAAGTTGCAATGGGGAGGACCTGTCATTTGTAATTTATTCAAGTGCTTCTACTTTGCTCCCAGAATGATTGAGAATGTCATGGGCTTCGTTTTTGACTGCCAGCTTCTGAACAATAGGCTGGACGTGCATTCTGCTGTTGAACATTACAAACACCAAATAAGCTACAAACTGCCTTGGTTTGCAGTAGAGATCACAAGCTTTTGTTTGCACTAACATTAGGTTTTTTTAAAATGTTACTGAACTTTCTTTTGTTGACTGTTTTATCTGTAATTACTGTGATAAGATCTTAAGATCGTAAGTGATAGGAGTAGAATTAGGCCATTGGGCCCGTCAAATCTAAGATGCCATTCAATCATGGCCACCCATTCTACCCATTCCTTCTCTCCTGAGATGCTGCCTGACCTGCTGAGTTACTCCAGCATTTTGTGAATAAATACCTTCGATTTGTACCAGCATCTGCAGTTGTTGTCTTATATTCAATCATGGCTGATCTATCTCTCCCTCTTTACTCCAGTCTCCTGGTTTCTCCCCATAACCTCTGACACCCGTACTAATCCATTACAGATCTGTCATGCTGCTGCAAGTAAGAATTTCATTGTTCCATTTTTGGTACATACGACAATTAAGCATTCTTGACTGGAGGACACAAAGTGTTGGAACAACACAGTGGATCAGGCAGCATCTCTGAAGAGAAGGAATGGGTGACGTATCGGGTCCTGCTGCCTGTCCCGCTGAGTTACTCCAGCCTTTTGTGTCCATCTTCATATATTTCATTGCTGTTTGTGGATTGGGGTGGTGGGAAAATGGAATACTGCTTTTAACAAATTTGAGGAAGGATATTCTTGCTATTGAGGGCGTGCAGCGTAGGTTTACTAGGTTCATTCCCGGAATGGCGGGACTGTTGTATGTTGAAAGACTGGAGTGACTAGGCTTGTATACACTGGAATTTGGAATGGTGAGAGGGGATCTTATTGAAATGTATAAGATTATTAAGGGATTGGACACGTTAGAGGCAGGAAACATGTTCCCAATGTTGGGGGAGCCCAGAACCAGGGGCCACAGTTTAAGAATAAGGGGTAGGCCATTTAGAACGGAGATGAAGAAAAACTTTTTCAGTCAGAGAGTTGTAAACCTGTGGAATTCGCTGCCTCAGAAGGCAGTGGAGGCCAATTCTCTGGATGCTTTCAAGAGAGAGCTAGATAGAGCTCTTAAAGATAGCGGAGTCAGGGGGTATGGGGAGAGGGCAGGAACGGGGTACTGATTGTGAATGATCAGCCATGATCACATTGAATGGCGGTGCTGGCTCGAAGGGCCAAAATGGCCTCCTCCTGCACCTATTGTCTATTGTTTATTGTCTACTGTCTATTAACATTGCAGCACTGCATTTAGCAAGATACTTTCGTTGTGTTAAAAATACTGTGGGACATGTTTAATTGAAGAGAGATGCTAGCATCAATTCAAACCACTCTCTTTTTCTGGAGAGTCCACCTCTGTACTCTCGCAAAAGCTACATGACTAGGTGATCAAATATGCAAAATGTCTTCTTTTACCTGACATAGCAACAGTACAATAACTTTTAATGTGAATTCTTCTGCTCTGCTAATTCAATTCAAAACATTATTTGGCACTTTCTGCAGTGAGGGATAGTGCTTGTACTTTAACCAATTCATACTCCTTTTATTGGAAACATAGAAAATAGGTGCAGGAGTAGGCCATTCGGCCCTTCGAGCCTGCACCGCCATTCAATACGATCATGACTGATCATCCAACTCAGTATCCTGTACCTGCCTTCTCTCCATACCCCCTGATCCCTTTAGCCACAAGGGCCACATCTAACTCCCTCTTGAATATAGCCAATGAACTGGCCTCAACTACCTTCTGTGGCAGAGAATTCCACAGATTCACCACTCTCTGTGTGAAAAAAAACTTTCTCATCTCGGTCCTAAAAGACTTCCCCCTTATCCTTAAACTGTGACCCCCTTGTTCTGGACTTCCCCAACATCGGGAACAATCTTCCTGCATCTAGCCTCTCCAACCCCTTAAGAATTTTGTAAGTCTCTATAAGATCCCCCCTCAATCTTCTAAATTCCAGCGAGTATTGTTCATCTCTGCTGCCGCTTGGCACACTCCAGATTCCCCAATGATACGTGGAATATACAGAGACTTGACATGATGCATGGCACGGTTTAAATTAAACAGATCATTAGTGTGAGAGGCAGTGAAAGGGATACCAAGGAATACTAACTGCATCAAATGCTTTGTTGTTGACCCGAAATGTCAGATATCCATGTTCTCCAGAGACGCTGCCTGACCTGCTGATTTACTCCAGCACTTTGTGCTCTACATAAGATTCCAAACATCTGCAGTTCCAAATGGTCTCTCTCTGTATTTTTGATACGGGGATAATTCAGTCACAAAATTAAAAGTTTTAGATTTAGATTTAGAGATACAGCGCGGAAACAGGCCCTTCGACCCACCGAGTCCGCGCCGCCCAGCGATCCCCGCACATTAACACTATCCTACACACACTAGGGACAATTTTTACATTTTACCCAGTCAATTAACCTACAAGCCTGTACGCCTTTGGAGTGTGGGAGGAAACCGAAGATCTCGGAGAAAACCCACGCAGGTCACGGGGAGAACGTACAGACTCCGTACAGACTGCGCCCGTAGTCAGGATCGAACCTGAGTCTCAGGCGCTGCATTCGCTGTAAGGCAGCAACTCTACCGCTGCGCCACCGTGCCGCTCCTTGTAGCTGAACCACCAAATTGATAATAAAGCAAGGATGAGCTACTTGGATGCACGTTATTTGGTCTTTCACACAATAAATATCCAGATAATAGACAATAGACAATAGGTGCAGGAGTAGGCCATTCGGCCCTTCGAGCCAGCACCGCCATTCAATGTGATCATGGCTGATCTTTCTCAATCAGTACCCCATTACCCTGTAATGACTTATCTGCCTTTAAAATTCAACATACTAAACGAATAAAATAGTTAAATCAGAGTAGTTGTCAAACATCAGCGAGAGGAAATCCTGTAACCTCTCTAAACAATAATTAGATCCTTGGGGAAATGAAGAAACAAGCAGTGGATTTGAACCTAATTGTTTGTGATTTTATACCTTTCAGTGCCATGTTTCCACGAGGGTATACCACCTTACATTAAGGAAGAGCAATCTCTGGGAGTACAGAACATAAATATTAAAATCTGGGGTGTCACAGTGGCGCAACTGGTAGAACTGCGGCCTCACAGTGCCAGCGAGCTGGGTTCGATCCTGACCTGGGGTGCAGTTTGTGTGGAGTTTGCAAATGCTCTCTGTGACCGCGTGGGTTTACCGCGTGGGTCTCAAAGACATGTGGGTTTGTCAATTAATTGGCCACTGTAAATTACTCCCAGTGTGCAGGGAGTGGAGGCGAAAATGGGACAACATAGGACTATTATGCGGGGCCTGTGTGGGTAGGTCGCCTCGGTAGGGGTCGAGCTGTCTGTCCGTGGGCATGGGGGAAGAGAGAGGAAGTTTTGTTGCCTTCTATCACAGTGTTTGGAGTCACTGTGACGGATGTTTGTGTTGGGGTCGTGTGTCTTGTGTTCTTTTTTTTTTGTGTTCTGTGACTGCTGGAAATGTAATTTTGTTCGGTATCTCGGTATCGAATGACAATAAAGCTCTGTATTGTATTAGGGTGGTTGAGTTTAGTTTAGAGATTCAGCATGGAAACAGACCGTTCGGCCCACTGGGACCGTGCCGACCAACAATCACCTGTGTTGCACTACACACTAGGGGCGATTTTTACAGAGGCCTATTAACCTAGAAATCTGCACATGTTTGGAGTATGGGAGGAAACCAGAGCGCCCGGATCTAGAAAACCCACGTGGTCACAGAGAGAACGTACAAACTCCATACAGATTGAACGTGTAGTCAGGACTGAACCCGGGTCTCTGGCGCTGTAAGGCAGCAACTCTTCCGCTGTGCCACTGTGCGGCCCACATTGAAAACGGCTGAAACGATGGCCGGCGTTAACTTGGTGGGTTGAAGGACCTGTTTCCGTGCTGTATCTTTCAATTCAGTTCAAAAAAGCATCTTCCTCTCTCATTCCCATCACCCATTCCTTCTCTCCCGAGATGCTGCCTGACCTGCTGAGTTACTCCAGCATTTTGTGAATAAATACCTTCGATTTGTACCCCAGCATCTGCAGTTATTTTCATATATATCTTCCTCCACAAACTGGGTTGTCTCAAGTAAAGCTCCATGCAACACCTGATTTAAATTGCCTCCTCTCACTTCTCCGCGTTTCTAACGTAGTTGTTCACATCATCTCAAGAAAGGGTGTTTGGGTAATTCCTTGCAGCTTACCTGAATTCCACCACAATTGATTACACCCCATTTGCACTTTTTAAAAAACGGAGAGCATTCTTCCTTATTTCACACCAACTTGTTCTTTTTACTATGGAAACCATCAGTTCCTGCGATGCTAAAGCTCAGACAATTAATGCTAACGAGCTGGTGAAAGCTGTTCCAAGCTGTTAGTAGATATCTTTGGAGTGATGATTGCTGAGAGCAGATTTCTTTGGCGTAAGTAACAATAAACCCTAGAAATGGCAGCAAGCAGCAAACTATCTGATTTTTAGATTTAGATTTAGAGATACAGCGCGGAAACAGGCCCTTCGGCCCACCGAGTCCGCGCCGCCCAGCGATCCCAGCACGTTAACACTATCTTACACACACTAGGGACAATTTTTACATTTTACCCAGTCAATTAACCTACATACCTGTACGTCTTTGGAGTGTGGGAGGAAACCGAAGATCTCGGAGAAAACCCACGCAGGTCATGGGGAGAACGTACAAACTCCGTACAGACGGCGCCCGTAGTCAGGATCGAACCTGAGGCAGCAAATCTACCGCTGCGCCACCGTGCCATTAGTGAGCCCAGCATCAGCGTCATCAGAACCTGAGTCTCCGGCGCTGCATTCGCTGTAAGGCAGCAACTCTACCGCTGCGCCACCGTGCCTCAGAATGCCATCTGAGAATGCCATTAAATGTAAAGTGATTGCTCACACTGCGGCTCGTCATATTTCTCTGCAACCACGAATTTTCCTACACCATTGATTTTCATTTGTGTTTTATTTTTAGCGCCTCCGCTCAAGTTCAGGTTTATTGTCATATGAATGAGTATGGTGAGGCACAGATACAATGAAACATCTTGCTTTCTGCAGCATCACAAGCACGGGGACACAGGCAAACACACAGAAACAAATCATAGGTAAATGACACAAAATTCTAAAAGAAAGAAGACTATGCCAAAAAAAAAAGCAAAAATGTCTTTCCCTCTTTTCCCAGAATCAGAAGAACATTTCCCTTGCTCCTAACTCCGCCTTCCGATATCTCTACATTCACTATGTAGTATAAGAAAATAACTGCAGATGCTGGTACAAATCGAAGGTACTTATTCTCAAAATGCTGGAGTAACTCAGCAGGTCAGGCAGCATCTCAGGAGAGAAGGAATGGGTGACGTTTTGGGTCGAGACCCTTCTTCAGACTGATGTCAGGGGGGATATAGGTGGAGACAGGAAGATTAAGGGAGATCTGGGAAGGAGGAGGGGAAGAGAGGGACAGAGGAACTATAGGAGGGCAGGAGTAATCACACAGGGGGGAGCAGTGAGAGAGCACGTTGCTAAACACTCGTCGAAGAGAGGAGGAGAACTTCTTCAAAGTGGACATACCTTGAGGAGAAATCGCAGTGGAGCAACAGGTAGTGTAAGAAAATAACTGCAGATGCTGGTACAAATCGAAGGTATTTAAGAAATTCACTGATCACCTCCACAATTTGCAGACTTAGCAGGTTTTCACTTCGAGTTGATCTGGTTCACTCCTCTACCTCCACCTCCACCAAAATGTACTCTCCTTCCACATCAGGGAGGCAAGGCGGTAGAGTTGCTGCCTCACAGCGCCAGAGACCCGGGTTCGATCCTGACTGTCGGTGCTGTCGGTACAGAGTTTGTACATTCTCCCCGTGACCACATGCGTTTTCTCCGGGTGCTCCGGTTTCCTCCCACTCCTCAAAGACGGACAGGTTTGTCGGCTAATTGGCTTGACATAATTGTAAAATTTCCCCTAGTGTGAGTAGGATAGTGCCAGTGTGCTAGGATCGCTGGTCGGCGTGGACTCCGTGGGCTGAAGGGCCTGCTTCCGTGCTGCATCTCTAAACTAAACTAAAGAGATTCCTCATAAGACACAAAATGTTGGGAGTAACTCAGCGGGACAGGCAGCAACCCTGAAGAGAAGGAATGGGTGACGTTTCGGGTCGAGACCCTTCTTCAGACTCAACCCGAAACGTCACCCATTCCTTCTCTCTGAGTTACTCCAGCATTTTGTGTCTATCTTCGGTTTAAACCAGCATCTGCAGTTCTTTCCTAAAGAAATTCCTCCTCAGATAGACACCTCTCTCGATAGACAATTCCTCATCATCTCCATTCCAAGGGTACCCTTTTATTCTGAGGCAGTGCTCTCTGGCCCTAGACTCTTCCACCACTGGAAACATCCTCTCCACATCCACTTTGTGTCGGGCTTTCAATCAATGCCATTCAATGGGTGAGTAATGGGTGCTTTTTATCATTTTACATTCGGTGTAGCTTGTTCTTTGCTCAGCAGCATGCACTTTCAGACTCATGGCCTCTTTAACTTACCTGCCAGATGGTAGGGTATCAGATGTGATGATTCCACAGATGGACGGGCTGCTAAGAGTGGAAATCATGAGCAATAATTTCTTGCTCTCCTCCATCATCCCTCAAACAGGACCTGCCCAACCAGCTGTCCATGCCGACCCACAGTGGTAACCTCGTGTTGCTGCAGTCCATTTGAAAACAGGAGTATTTCTTTGAAAATACCTGACATGATTTTTTAATGGATTATTTTCTTTGAGTGATGGTAAACTGTTTTTTTTCCGGTGGAAAAAAATACCTCGGAAGTTGAAACTACGAGATGGTGCATCAAACTATGACGTTGTGATCAAACCATGTAACCATGAAATTAGTTAAAGTAATTCCATATAGTTTCATTTCTGGACCCTTCTTCAGACTGATTGAGCATCAGTCAGAAGATGGGTCCCAACCCAAAACGTCACCTGCCCTCGATCTCCAGGGATGCTCCCTGACCAGCTGAGTTACTTCATCACTTTGTGTCTTTTCTTTTGTAAACCAGCATCTGCAGTTCCAACTGGATCATTTTAAAAATTGTTACTTTCATATTAGCCAAAGATAAATGGCTTTATCTCTTTACCCTTTATATTTACACTGTGGACAGTTAGATTGTAATCATGTACACTTGTTTCTATGACTGGATAGCACTCAAACAAAAGCTTCTCGTTGCACCTCGGTACACGTGACAATAATAAACAAAAGTAGTCAATCAGTTTGTTTGGGAAACACTTGGAGGATGTTGGCGACGATCCAACTTTGGATATGATGAGCGTTTGTCGGCTCTGGGCCTGTACTCGCTGGAGTTTAGAAGGATGAGGGGGAAACCTCATTGAATCTTACCGAATAGTGAAAGGTCTGCAGAGAGTGGACCTGGAGAGGATGTTTCTAATAGTGGGAGAGTCTAGGCCATAGCACTGGAATAAAAGGACATACCTATAGAAAGGAGATGAGGAGGAATTTCTTTAGTCAGAGGATGGTGAATCTGTGGAATGAATTGCCGCAGTCGGTATTTTAAAGGTGCAGATTTACAAATTCTTGATTAGTAAGGGTGTCAGGAGTTATGGGGAGAAGGCAGGAAAATTAGGTTAAGAGGGAAACATAGATCAGCCAAGATTGAATGGCGGAGTGGACTTGATGGGCCGAATGGCCTAATTCTACTCCTATAACTTATGAAACTGGGGGAGATGAAATATTGTCAGACCCTGGGAAGAATTTGGGACGTAAAGGTAGGAAGAGTAGAGAACAATGCATGTGTGTGTGTGTGTGTAGGAAGGAACTACAAATGCTGGTTTTCACCGAAGATAGACACAAAATGCTGGAGTAACTCAGTGGGTCAGGCAGCGTTTCTGAAGAAAATGAATAGGCCACGTTTCTTCTTCCGAGTCATTGTATATGTGGAGCCTCCGAGAATGGGCTGGGTCATGGAACCAATTAAAGAGCTCTCTCAAACTTATTTGGAAAAACTGTGTGTTCTCCTTCTGCACTCTACTCTTTCCTGTACGAACTTTAAGTAGTTTGTTTCTTTCATAGCCAAAAGGGAGTACTCGTCAATTATGTACCACATACTTTTTGAAATAATTTGTAATGATCAGTCTGAAGAAGGGTCTCGACCCGAAACGTCACCCATTCCTTCTCTCCTGAGATGCTGCCTGACCTGCTGAGTTACTCCAGCATTTTGTGAATAAATACCTTCGCTTTGTAATGATTAATTGATAAATATGTTGGCACTGCTTAAATCTTTCAGAAATTTGGTCTAATATCCAATTTGTGGATTTTTGCATGCCCAATACATTAGCCATCAGATTCTCAGAAAGCCCTGTTTGTTGACAGCACAAGATAAATCAGCAACACCATTTTAGTGAGAGTAGATACAAGGAAAAAGGGTCTTGACCCGAAACATCACCCATTCCTTCTTTCCCGAGAGGCTGCCTGACCCGCTAAATTACTCCAGCATTTTGTGTCTACCTAGGAAAAAGACAGATGCTGGTTTACAAAAAAAAGACACAAGTGCTGGAGTAACTTAGCGGGTCAGGCAGCATCTCTATAGAACATGGGCAAGTGACGTTTTGGGTCGGAAGCCTTCTTTAGACTGATTGTAGTGGGGTCGGGAATAAAGCTGGAAAACTTTATAGAAACATATAAAATTCTTAAAGGATTGGACAGGCTAGATGCAGGAAAAATGTTCCCCATGTTGGGGGAAGTCCAGAACCAGGGGGGTCACAGTTTAAGAATAAGGTGTAAGCCATTTAGGACTGAGATGAGGAAAAACCTTTTCAATCAGAGAGTTGTGAATCTGTGAAATTGTCTGCCACAGAAGGCAGTGGAGGCCAATTCACTGGATGTTTTCAAGAGAGAGTTAGATTTAGCTCTTAGGTCTAAAGGAATCAAGGGATATGGGGAAAAAGCAGGAACGGAGTACTGATTTTAGATGATCAGCCATGATCATATTGAGTGGCGGTGCTGGCTCAAAGGGCCGAATGGCCTACTCCTGCACCTATTTTTCTGTTTCAAAAAGAGGAGCAAGTGATAGGTGGATATAGATGTGGAAGGTTAGATGATAGGCAGATGGTGGATAAAGGCCAGAGATGAAAAGACAGATATATGAGACAATAGGATTGAGGAGTTGCAAATTGTGCTCGAGAAAGGAATGCAGGTGGAGTGGAAGGAGATATAGGTGCGAATCCAGGTGAGGAACAGGGGTAAGAAGGGAGAGGGAGAGGGTTTTATAGTTACCTAAAATTGGAGTGATTGTTACATTGTAAATTACATTTTGTTGATGCAGACTTTTTAGATAGAAACACAAGACTTAAATGTTTACATCTTGTTTATGTCTATTGAGTCACATGACAAAACAATTAGCAGCTACAATTGATTAAGTAGAAGCCAATCAATCTCTCATTGAACAAGTACAAACTAATTAATGTGCCATTAGTGCAACCTAAATGATCAATATGAAATTAACTTGAATCTGAACAAATTGAAAATTGTTCCATTCATTCAAAAGGTTAAAAAATAACGTCACCCATTCCTTCTCTCCAGAGAAGCTCCCTGTCCCGCTGAGTTACTCCGGTATTTTGTGTCTACCTTCGATTTAAACCAGTATCTGCGGTTCTTTCCTGCACAGTCTCTCTTTTTAATTCCTATGATTGGCCTAATGTCAATAACCACCACAAATATATCACTGTAAAGGGTGGTGGGTGTATAGAACAAGCTGCCAGAGGAGGTAGTTGAGGCCGGGCTAATCCCAACGTTTAAGAAACAGTTGTAGACAATAGGTGCAGGAGGAGGCCATTCGGCCCTTCGAGCCAGCACCGCCATTCAATGTGATCATGGCTGATCATTCTCAATCCTGCCTTCTCCCCATACCCGCTGACTCTGCTATCCTTAAGAGCTCTATCCAGCTCTCTCTTGAATGCATTCAGAGAATTGGCCTCCACTGCCTTCTGAGGCAGAGAATTCCACAGATTCACAACTCTCTGACTGAAAAAGTTTTTCCTCATTTCAGTTCTAAATGGCCTACCCCTTATTCTTAAACTGTGGCCCCTTGTTCTGGACTCCCCCAACATTGGGAACAAGTTAGACAGGTAAATGGATAGGACGGGTTCAGAGGGATATGCAGGCAGGTGGGACTAGTGTAGACGGGACATGTTGGCCAGTGTGGGCAAGTTGGGCCGAAGGGCCTGCTTCCATGTTGTAAGACGATATGACTCTATTGATTAAACATGCTCATAAAAAGATCTAAGGTCTTCCCCTTTCTCTGATACTGTGGCTGGGAGTTAGATCTTTGAATCTTCATCTGATATATAATTACAGCGTGTGAAGATGATGATTTTTGCCAGCTGAACTATAACAACATTGCAGGAACCTCTACCACACGACAATCATCAGGCTGAAAGAACAGCAACAACTATCAGAAAGAATCGATGGAATTTGCTTTGCTCCTCCCATTTTGCTTTCAAAGTACAAGAACAATGAGATGCGTTATGGAAAGGAAGTGATGCTCGTGTTAGATGGGATGATGAGGATGGGCTGCAATTCATTTCAGTTTAGTTTATTGTCACGTGTACCGAGGTACAGTGAAAAGCTTTTGTTGCGTGCTAACCAGTCAGCAGAAAGACAATACATGATTACAATCGAGCCATTTACAGTGTTAAATCATGATAAGGAAATAATGTTTAGTTCAAGGTAAAGCCTGTAAAGTCTGATCAAAGATAGTCCAAGTGCCACCAATGAGGTAGATTGGTTCAAGACCGCTTTCTAGTTGCAGTAGGATGATTCAGTTGCCTGATAACAGCTGGGAAGTAACTGTCCCCGAATCTGGAGGTGTGCGTTTTCACACTTCTGCACCTTTTGCCTGATGGGAGAGGCAGCGTGAGGTGTAGATGGAGTCAATGGAAGGGAAGTTGGTCTGTGTGATGGATGTGTGCATTGAAACTGAATTTGAATTCCAGTTCCACTGTGGGCCGCACTTGGAGTATAGTCATATAGTCATAGTCAGAGAGTCTCACAGCACCAAAACAGGCCCGTTGGCTCAAATTGTTCATACCGACAAAATGCCCCATCTATTCACCGTTCTATTTGCCATGTGTGGCCCATATCCCTCTAAGCCTGTCCCATTTATGTACCTGTCTAAATGTCTTGTAAATGTTGTTATTGTACTCAACCACCTCTTCTGACGGATCGTTCAGTCTACCCACAACTATCTGTGAAAATTTGCCCCTCGGGTTCCTATTAAATCTTTCCTGTCTCATCTTAAACCTATGTCCTCTGGGTCTTGATTCCTCTACCCTGGGAAAAAAGACAGTGCATTCACCCTGTCTATTCCCGCTCATGATTTTATACACCTTATAAGATCTCCCCTCAGTCTTCTACGCTCCAAATAATAAAGGAATCAAGTCCTAGCCTGCCCAATCTCTCCCTATAAGCTCAGACTCTCGGTCTGAAATTACCCAAGCAACATCCTCGTAAATCTGTGCACCCTTTCCAACTTAATGGCATCTCACCTTTCCTATAGCAGGGGACCAACACTTAATACAATACCACATCAGTGGTCACATCAATGTCTTGTGCAACTAGAACATACATCTCAACAGTTATACTCAATTCCCTGACCGATGGAAGGCCAAGGTTGGTAAAGGTCTATCTGTTCACTATTGTACTTTTGTTTGCCTTGATTGTATTATGTGTGGTATATCTGGATAGCATGGAAAACATAGCTTTTCACTGTACCTTGGCACATAAACGGTAATAAACCTAAACTCCAAAGTCGTAAAGGTTTGTTTGTAGGTTAATTGGCTTGGTGCAAATGTAAAATTGTCCCTAGTGTGTGTAGGGCAGTGTGAATGTGCGGTGATCGTTGTTCAGCTCGGACTCGGTGGACTGAAGGGCCTGTTTCCGCGCTGTATCTCTAAACTAGACTAAAGACTGTGGGTTTAATGGTGAGTGGGTTCTCTTTTCAAATCATTGTAAAAATAGCAGTTTCAGCCCCACTGGGAGAAGTTAGAGCAAGAAACTAAATGTCTTATGTAACCATAAAATGACTGAATAAAACTGCTACCTTTAAATAAACCATGTCAACATATACATTTTACAATCTAAATAACTGAAGCGGAAATGTTAATGGATGTTATTTAGATGGACTACCAGAGAGAATTCTATGAAATCCCCCAGAGCTTTGATAGTCAAAGTCATACTAACGTAATCTAAGTTAAATTATTAACTTGAATAAGCAACAAGAAGACACTGTATGAGTAATGGGTACATAGGTTACCTAACAGTTTGGGACTAGATATGTTCCATTTGGCTCTGTGGAGATGCTGCCTGTCCCGCTGAGTTACTCCAACATTTTGTGTCTACCTTTGATTTAAATCAGCATCTGCAGTTCTTTCCTGCACTATGTGGCTCCATGTTAGACTTGCAAATACTTCACAGTACATAAAAGTAACTTGGAAGCCAATTAACCTACAAACCTGTACGTCTTATGTCTGTCAATGATGAGCGGTGTTGGTCACGAAGGCAGGCACATGGAGTCGGGGCACAGATCAGCGACTGTTTCATTGAATAGCGGTCAGGCTTGGAGGATTACACAGCTTACACTTGTTCATAGAGTCATACAGCACGTAAACAGGCCCTTTGGCCCATCTTGCCCATGCCAGCCAAGATGCCCCATCTACAACTAGTCTCATTTAGCTACATTTGGCCAATATCCCTCTCAACCTTTCCGAACCATGTACCAGGCAACTGAATCATCCTACCACACTAGAGAGCAGTGCTATTGAGGGCGTACAGCGTAGGTTTACTAGGTTAATTCCCGGAATGGCGGGACTATTATATGTTGAAAGTCTGGAGCGACTAGGCTTGTATACACTGGAATTTAGAAGGATGAGAGGAGATCTTATCGAAACATATAAGATTATTAAGGGGTTGGACACGTTAGAGGCAGGAAACATGTTCCCAATGTTGGGGGAGTCCAGAACCAGGGGCCACAGTTTAAGAATAAGGGGTAGGCAATTTAGAACTGAGATGACGAAAAACTTTTTCAGTCAGAGAGTTGTGAATCTGTGGAATTCTCTGCCTCAGAAGGCAGTGGAGGCCAATTCTCTGAATGCATTCAAGAGAGAGCTGGATAGAGCTGTTAAGGATAGCGGAGTCAGGGGGGTATGGGGAGAAGGCAGGAACGGGGTACTGATTGAGAATGATCAGCCATGATCACATTGAATGGTGGTGCTGGCTCGAAGGGCCGAATGGCCTCCTCCTGCACCTATTGTCTATTGTCCTGAACTACTAACTACCTGATTGGTGACCATGGACTATCCTTGATCGGATTTTGCTGAGTTTACCTTGCACGAAATGTTATTCCTTTATCATGTATCTACACACTGTAAATGTCTCAATTGTAATCATGTATTGTCTTTCTGCTGATTGGTTAGCACGCAACACAAGCTTTTCACTGTACCTCGCCGGTACACGTGACAATAAACTAAACTGATAACTTTTTAAAGTTGTTATAGTACCTACCTATACCTACCTATGAGGACAAAACTTTTTCAGTCAGAGAGTTGTAAATCTGTGGAATTCACTGCCTCAGAAGGCAGTGGAGGCCAATTCTCTAAATGCATTCAAGAGAGAGCTAGATAGAGCTCTTAAGGATAGCGGAGTCAGGGGGTATGGGGAGAAGGCAGGAACGGGGTACTGATTGAGAATGATCAGCCATGATCACATTGAATGGTGGTGCTGGCCCGAAGGGCAGAATGGCCTACTGCTGCACCTATTGTCTATTGTCTACCTCAACTACCTCACACCTGTTGCTATGGGTAATTTATTTCAATCTAAAGTGAAATCCCTAAACAAATGGGCAGCACAGTGGCAGAGCGGTAGAGTTGCTGTCTAACAGTGGCAGAGACCCAGGTTCAATCCTGACTATGGGTTCTTGGTTCTTGACCCTCCAAAATATTCCAAATGGAATTTAAACTGGAGGTGGCGGAGTATGGACTTAAGCAAGAAGGGCTTCTTGGAGAAGAGCTGCCTTAAATGTAGTTGCGTCTGGTTGAGTTACTATAGTAGGGTGAAGACTAATTGTGCGAGGGAAGAATGAATTGCTATTGTGCAAGACATATCTGTCTTGATAGCTGGCATCTCAAATTGAATCGAATGCCCTCGTCCACTCCTGATAGGTTTGGGTTTGGTGTAGATGTGGTCATCTATGTCGAGTTGACCATTTAACATTTTGTAAAAACAGGTCAAACGGTGGGCTTTACGTCTGTCTTGGAGAGTGTTCCACCCCAATGAATTTAGAAATTCGGTAACACTCGCTTCTCTCTCGTAGGTATTTGTAACAAAACGAGCTGCCTGTCTTTGGACACGTTCGATGGAAGAAATGTTTTTATTTGTGTATGGGTCCCATGCTGCAACTGCGTAGTCCAAATGTGGTCTAACAAGGGTGAAGTATAACTTCTCCTTGATAGAAACATTGAAACATAGAAAATAGGTGCAGGAGTAGGCCATTCGGCCCTTCGAGCCTGCACCGCCATTCAATATGATCATGGCTGATCATCCAACTCAGTATCCTGTACCTGCCTTCTCTCCATACCCCGATCCCTTTAGCCACAAGGGCCACATCTAACTCCCTCTTAAATATAGCCAATGAACTGGCCTCAACTACCTTCTGTGGCAGAGAATTCCACAGATTCGCCACTCTCTGAGTGATAGAAGTTGAACAATGGTAAAAGTTGCGTCTCAGAAAATGTAGGACACCTGTTGCTTTTACCGTTGCATGATGAGTCTGACCATTCCAACGTAGATCGTTCTGATGCCAAGATACTTGGTCTGTTTGGATTTTTCAATGGTGGCACGAAGGATATTATATGATGTTTCGCCTGGTTTCCTGGGTGCTGGATGTACGGAGTTTGTACATTCTTCCTGTGACCGTGCGGGTTTCCTCTAGTAGCTCCGGTTTCCTCCATAAGACGTACAGGTTTGTAGGTTAATTGGCTTCCATTAAAAAATGGTAAATTGTCCCTATTGTGTCAGATAGTGCTGGTGTACGGACGGGGTGGTCACTGGTCGACGCAGAATGTGTATGTATAGGAAGGAACTGTAGATGCTGGTTTAGACCAAAGATAGACACAAAATGCTGGAGTAACTCAGCAGGTCAGGCAGCATCTCTGGAGAGAAGGAATGGGTGACATTTCGGGTCAAGAGCTTTCTTCAGACTGACAAAGGGTCTCAACACGAAACGTACCCATTTCTTCTCTCCAAAGATGCTGCCTGTCCCGTTGAGTTACTCCAGCATTTTGTGTGTATCTATATTTTATGTACTTAGGTCCACTCTTTAGAGGTATAATGTCATGAAGGGCATATCATTTTTGGCTATATTACTGCATCTCACTTAAAGCACCCACTATGAAGGGGTCATATCATTAATGAGAAGGTATTTATTCACAAAATGCTGGAGTAACTCAGCAGGTCAGGCAGCATCTCAGGAGAGAAGGAATGGGCGATGTTTCGGGTCGAGACCCTTCTTCAGACTGATGTCAGGGGGGCGGGACAAAGGAAGGATATAGGTGGAGACAGGAAGACAGTGGGAGATCTGGGAAGGGGGAGGGGAAGAGAGGGATGTAGGTATAGGTTTAGGTTCAGATTTAGGTTTATTATTGTCACACCTACCAAGAGACAGTGAAAAGCTTTGTTTTGCATGCTAGGCAAACAGATCGGATAAGCCATACATAAATACAATCAGTGATAGAAACATAGAAAATAGGTGCAGGAGTAGGCCATTCGGCCCTTCGAGCCTGCACCGCCATTCAATATGATCATGGCTGATCATCCAACTCAGTATCCCGTACCTGCCTTCTCTCCATACCCCCTGATCCCTTTAGCCACAAGGGCCACATCTAACTCCCTCTTAAATATAGCCAATGAACTGGCCTCAACTACCTTCTGTGGCAGAGAATTCCACTTGATAACTCAAGTACAATAGGTAGAGCAATGGGAAAGGTACAGAATGCAGAATATAGTCTCAGCATTGTAGCGCAACGGTCCCACATACAGAATCCAATATTCCCAATGGGGTAGAGGTGTATCGACCATTACCCCAGCTTATGGAAGGACCGTTCAGAAGCCTGATAACAGTGGGCGAGAAGCTGTTCCTGAGGCTGGTGCTGTGCACTGTCAAGCTCCTATACTTTCTGGCGGATGGGAGAATGGAAAAGAAGGAATAAGCAGGGTGGAACGAGCCTCTGATTATGCTGACAGCTTTTCTGAGGCAGCGTGAAGTGAAGGTAGGTATAGTGACACGCTTACTAGGAACAAGTAATTTTTCTCATTATTTCTGAGTGTTTACCGATGTGCATTGTACGAGTGATTTCTCTCTCAATCTTCAGTATGGTATATTTTCTCCCATTCGAGTTCCCTGATGTGACCCAAAGATCAGTACTTTTAATTTAATGCCGCTCCAGGGAGCCGATTATCAACCATGCATCAGCCACCAAACATCTAGCTGTGATCACTGCATCAAAGTCACATCTTAAAATTATGTGGCACACATAAAATATCCTAAACTGCTTTGTTAGTGCAATGCAAGGCTGAGCTTGTCTCCAAAACCCATCAGTAGGTAGCAGAAATATTTAAAAAAGGAGAAAATGCAGGAAACATTTAGCAGGTCAGGTAGCATGTGTGGAAAGAGAAAGTGAATTAATCTTTCCAATAAAGGCTCTTAAACCTGAAATGTTAACCCTGTTTCTCTTTCACAGAATCTATCTCACTTGGTTGTTTTAAGCATTTTTTGTTATTACTTCAGATTTTTACGGCATCTGCAATTTTTTGATTCTAACAAGCAGATAGCAGAACAGTGGATTACAGATGATAAGGAATGTTCTATAGAAGTCAGAAGAGACCCCCCCCCCAGAGCTTAGGGCTATATACATCACTGCTAGGTTTAGCAAAACTCAAGAATTAGAAATGAGATTTGGAACACTGCAGAATGTGGGAGGATTTCATGGCTGCAGGAGGTAGAACGAGACGAACCTGGGAGGAATTAAAGGCCAAATGAGGCATTTTAAATCACATTCCTTTTGGTTGTATAAGTATCTGTCACCCAAGCAACACTGGTACAATCAAGTTCCTGTCATTGTTAAAAATACCATTGAAAAGGAAAGAGCAATCAACCAGGAGTGACAGGCAGATTTGAGGGCATAAGTAAAGATGCCTTGCTACGATTATTCAGGGTTTTGTTGTCAGTACTATATATACAATTTTGGGCTCTTTACCGAACAAGGAATAGAGATTTAGATTTTTTTAGATTTAGCGATACAGCACGGAAACAGGCCCTTCAGCCCACCGAGTCCGCGCCGCCCAGCGATCCCCGCACATTAACACTATCCTAAACACACTAGGGACAATTTTTTTAAAACATTTACCCAGTCAATTAACCTACATACCTGTACCTCTTTGGAGTGTGGGAGGAAACCGAAGATCTCGGAGAAAACCCACGCAGGTCATCGGGAGAACGTACAAACTCCGTACAGACGGCGCCCGTGGTCAGGATCGAACCTGAGTCTCCGGCGCTGCATTCGCTGTAAGGCAGCAACTCTACCGCTGCGCCACCGTGCCGCCCTTATACCAATATACTTGGTATTGAGGGAGAGCAGCAAAAATTCACGAGACTGGCAAATAGCAGGACTCATGCTGAGGTGACCCGTAGTCTTGTCAAATACATTTCATTTTACTGTTGACCCTGCGCCAACCTACATATGACAAATAAAATTAATATTAAAATTAAATTAATTAAGCTCATACGTGATAGGAGCAGAATTAGGCCATTTGGCCCATCGTCTACTCTGCCATTCAATCATGGCCGATCTATCTTTCCCGCTCAACCGCATCCTCCTGCCTTCTCCCCGTAACCTCAAGGGAAAATCGGAAGTGTCGGTATTACAGTATAGCAAAGGGGATTACAGAGGCATGAGGCAGGAGCTGGCCAAAATTGACTGGAAGGAGGCCCTAGCAGGGAAGACGGTAGAACAGCAATGGCAGGTATTCCTGGGAATAATGCAGAGGTTGCAGGATCAATTTATCCCAAAGAGGCGGAAAGACTCTAAGGGGAGTAAAAGACACCTGTGGCTGACGAGGTAAGTCAAGGACAGCATAAAAATTAAGGAGAGGAAGTATAACATAGCAAAGAAGAGTGGGAAGACAGAGGATTGGGACTCTTTTAAAGAGCAACAAAAGTTAACTAAAAAGGCAATACGGGGAGAAAAGATGAGGTACGAGGGTAAACTAGCCAATAATATAAAGGAGGATAGCAAAAGTTTTTTTAGGTACGTGAAGAGGAAAAAAATAGTCAAGGCAAATGTGGGTCCCTTGAAGACAGAAGCAGGGGAATTTATTATGGGGAACAAAGAAATGGCAGACGAGTTAAACCGTTACTTTGGATCTGTGTTTACTGAGGAGGATACACACAATCTCCCAAATGTTCTAGGGGCCGGAGAACCTAGGGTGATGGAGGAACTGAAGGAAATCCACATTAGGCAAGAAATGGTTTTGGGTAGACTGATGGGACTGAAGGCTGATAAATCCCCAGGGCCTGATGGTCTGCATCCCAAGGTACTTAGGGAGGTGGCTCTAGAAATAGTGGAAGCATTGGAGATCATTTTTCAATGTTCTATAGATTCAGGATCAGTTCCTGTGGATTGGAGGATAGCAAATGTTATCCCACTTTTTAAGAAAGGAGGGAGAGAGAAAACGGGTAATTATAGACCAGTTAGTCTGACATCAGTGGTGGGGAAGATGCTGGAGTCAATTATAAAAGACGAAATTGCTGAGCATTTGGATAGCAGTAACAGGATCATTCCGAGTCAGCATGGATTTACGAAGGGGAAATCATGCTTGACAAATCTACTGGAATTTTTTGAGGATGTAACTAGGAAAATTGACAGGGGAGAGTCAGTGGATGTGGTGTACCTCGACTTTCAGAAAGCCTTCGACAAGGTCCCACATAGGAGATTAGTGGGCAAAATTAGAGCACATGGTATTGGGGGTAGGGTACTGACATGGATAGAAAATTGGTTGACAGACAGAAAGCAAAGAGTGGGGATAAATGGGTCCCTTTCGGAATGGCAGGCAGTGACCAGTGGGGTACCGCAAGGTTCGGTGCTGGGACCCCAGCTATTTACGAAATACATTAATGACTTAGATGAAGGGATTAAAAGTACCATTAGCAAATTTGCAGATGATACTAAGCTAGGGGGTAGTGTGAATTGTGAGGAAGATGCAATAAGGCTGCAGGGTGACTTGGACAGGTTGTGTGAGTGGGCGGATACATGGCAGATGCAGTTTAATGTAGATAAGTGTGAGATTATTCACTTTGGAAGTATGAATAGAAAGGCAGATTATTATCTGAATGGTGTCAAGTTAGGAAGAGGGGATGTTCAACGAGATCTGGGTGTCCTAGTGCATCAGTCACTGAAAGGAAGCATGCAGGTACAGCAGGCAGTGAAGAAAGCCAATGGAATGTTGGCCTTCGTAACAAGAGGAGTTGAGTATAGGAGCAAAGAGGTCCTTCTACAGTTGTACCGGGCCCTGGTGAGACCGCACCTGGAGTACTGTGTGCAGTTTTGGTCCCCAAATTTGAGGAAGGATATTCTTGCTATTGAGGGCGTGCAGCGTAGGTTCGCTAGGTTGATTCCCGGAATGGCGGGACTGTCGTATGTTGAAAGGCTGGAGCAATTAGGCTTGTATACACTGGAATTTAGAAGGATGAGGGGGGATCTTATTGAAACGTATAAGATAATTAGGGGATTGGACACATTAGAGGCAGGAAACATGTTCCCAATGTTGGGGGAGTCCAGAACAAGGGGCCACAGTTTAAGAATAAGGGGTAGGCCATTTAGAACGGAGATGAGGAAGAACGTTTTCAGTCAGAGAGTGGTGAAGGTGTGGAATTCTCTGCCTCAGAAGGCAGTGGAGGCCAGTTCGTTGGATGCTTTCAAGAGAGAGCTGGATAGAGCTCTTAAGGATAGCGGAGTGAGGGGGTATGGGGAGAAGGCAGGAACGAGGTACTGATTGAGAGTGATCAGCTATGATCGCATTGAATGGCGATGCTGGCTCGAAGGGCTGAATGGCCTACTCCTGCACCTATTGTCTATTGTCTATTGACACCCGTATTAAACAAGAATCTGACTCACTGCCTGAACAATATCCTTTGACTTGGCTTCCACCACCCTTTGTCTAAAGAAAACCCTCATCTCCTTTTTAAAGGTTAGTCCCTTTATTCTTTGGGCAAATGCAAAAATTGTCCCTAGTGGGTATAGGATAGTGTTAGTGTGCGGGGATCGCTGGGCGGCGCAGACCCGGTGGGCCGAAGGGCCTGTTTCTGCGCTGTATCTCTAAATCTAAATCTAAAAAAAATCTAAAATAGATCAGCCATGATTGAATGGCGTTGACGGTGGTCGAATGGCCTAATTCTGCTCCTATCACTTATGATCATGATCTTATGAATTATAATTCAGGAACGGGGTACTGATTGAGAACGATCAGCCATGATCACATTGAATGGTGGTGCTGGCTCGAAGGGCCGAATGGCCTACACCTGAACCTATTGTCTATAATCAAAGTAAAGAACGATAAATATTTTTCCGATACTAAAAGAATAAAAAGGATATGTGAAGTAGATTCCCCCCTTCCACCTCTATTCCTTCCTCTGGCTTCACATTTCACTCCTCTCCTTATCTTACACTGTCCAATTCACCTCTATCCCACCGAGGACATTGGACTTTGTCTATGTTCAGTTCAGTTTAGTTTATTATCACGTGTACCGAGGTACAGTGATGAGCTTTTGTTGCGTGCTAGCCAGTCAGCAGAAAGACAATGCATGATTACAATCAAGCCATTACAGTATAGATAGATAAGGGAATAACTGATGCACTACAATGGTGAGAACCATACTTTGCATTCTGTATCTTCCCTTTTGCTCCATCTCTTGTATTTGAGATTGTATTTATGAAGGGTGTTATCTGATGTGCTTGGATAGCAGGCAAGGCAAAGCTTTTCATTGTACCTCAGTACACACAACAGTAATAAACCTAAACCGAAATTGAACAGGAAAGAAATCAGAGACTACAGAGACGGGTAAGAAAATGAATGAAGTAAAGAATCAATCACTATCTCACTGAGCACCAGAGCAGCTTCACGGAGCCTTATGATGTGCTCTGGCTTTTATTTCTCATGTCCCTACTCTGCAGAATTGCACCATTCCTCAATTTACCAAAATACATTCATGTTGAAGACCAACCGAATCAGGCACAATTAAAGCAATAAATTAAGTAAGCCTCGTACAAAAGTAGTTCTACACGATTAGAAAATAAAGGGCAGTTGGACTAGGTGCCAACTGTAGGTCTCATTCTCAGGTTAGATTGTGTGTGCTTTTTTTAATTATAGCCTCTTGCTAATGAAACAAAAAGAGCATTGCAAATCAATTAAAAAATGGCTGGATATTTGAGGAAACAAAACCAGAACGTGCTGGAAGACTGCACAAAGTCAGGCAGTATCTGCGGACAGAGGAACAGTCAAAGCATCAGGGTCCTGAACTGGGAAAGAGAATTTGGTTTAGGTTTATTATTGTCACGTGCACCAGGGTACAGTGAAAAGCTTTGCTTTGCATGCCATTCAAACAGAGAGAAAAAACAATTGTTTTAGAGAGCAGAGAGGGTGGGGGAGGGATCAGTGGAAATGAAGGAATATCTCTGATGGGTGAGACCATACTGTGCCAGTCAAGGAGTAGTTAGCAGTAGATTACGTGGCTTTGTTCATGTAAAGTGTTGCAAAACGGAAAGGCTGTGGACGCGTTTTGCAGGCCAAACCCAACAGGAAAGAAAAGAAAAACTGAGCCTGAAGTGATGATGACAGGCAGAAACATCCTCTCCACATCCAAGCCTTTCACTATTCTGCACGTTTCAATGAGGTCCCCCCTCATTCTTCTAAACTCCAATGAGTACAGGCCCAGTGCCATCATAGGTTAACCTTAACGCCACCTCATTTAGTATTTCTGTTTAATACCTTAATTGCACTATTGGGATTGGCCCCATAGCAGAAGCGTTCACGTCGCGGGGCTGGGAACTGGAAGTGTCCTGAGCTAATTCTGCTCCCACCATCATCCATTGCAACAAGTGACGGCTCCCACTGATTGTCGCCGGAAGCTTGCGCCCTTTCCAGGACGGACGATGACAGCGATGTCAACATTTGAAACTTAGACGATGGACACAGAAGACGACGACTATTGGGATTGTGCTACGATCTCGCTCCACCTGCTGCTTTGCACCCCGTTGTTGTATTTATTGTTGTCTTTATTACCACACTGTGTATACTGTTTACTCTGAGAGCTTCATGTGAACAAGGAATTTGCAATGCACCCTGGTGAAAACGGCAATAAACTCATCTGAACACCGCAATTACGCTATTGCTGTTCCTAGGATTTGATTATGTGAAAATTAACAACCACTTTTTTCAAACCTGCTTACCCTTACAAAAGTGCACTGTCTACCCACCCTGCAGGTGACTTGTTAAAATGTGTTGTTCCCCACAGTGAGAAACAAAAAATAAAGTGCTGTTGCTCTGAAATGTTTGCCCGTAAACATAATATTGGACATTAATATCTTCCTTGCTATTTGGCTCCATTGCAGTTTGGAGATGGGTTACAAACATGATATTTCAGACAATTATGGATCTGAGTCTCTTTGTGCAAAAACACTTAACCATGATGACTAATGTGTTATTTTGGGGAGTAGGAAATGGTAGCACCACCACAATGAAGTGTGTTAAATGGGTTACGTACGTGATTTAACATATGAATTATGTAAATTAACCAAATGAACTCCAGTCAAAATGGAAAGAAAACTTGCAATTATTTAACTTCTGCTTCACCTGTACCACCGTGTGTGTCCCTTGGAATCTGTGATTGAATGTTGTAATAATGTTGTGGTATTTTCAGACTATTATTTGAAAGGAAGCATCAAGCCTTTTCTTTAAAATGTAAAGAAAGTGGGACACCAAGGACACGGGGAATTATCAGCATCTCAGGAGAAAAGGACTATGGAACGTTTCGGGACCAGGCACTTCTTCAGAAGTCTGAAGAAGTGTTTCGACCTGAAATGTCACCTATTCCTTTTCTCCAGAGATGTTGCCTGACTCTGGATAGAGCTCTTAAGGATAGCGGAGTGAGGGGGTATGGGGAGAAGGCAGGAACGGGGTACTGATTGAGAGTGATCAGCCATGATCGCATTGAATGGCGGTGCTGGCTCGAAGGGCTGAATGGCCTACTCCTGCACCTATTGTCTATTGTCTATTGACTCGCTGAGTTACTCTAGCATTTTGTGTTTATCTTCCGTGTAAACCAGCATCTGCAGTTTCTTCCTACACCTGGGGAAATAGCGTGTAGGTTTAACCTGTGCATTATCACAGCAGTATCTCAATAACTCCAACCTGTGTTATAGATTTCACAGACTGGCAACCAGAATCATTATTTGAATTTTGACTACAAGGTCTCGTCTTGTCTCGAATTCTCTATTGTGTGCAAAGACTCCTTTGATTAAGGTAACATGCCAATGCCTGAATTAAAAACCTTAATCTTTAGGCCTTGTGAACTAAAACTGTTTAAAAAGCCCAGCGGTGTGAACGTTGATTCCTCTAATTTCAAGTAACTCCTGTATTCTTTCCCTCCCTCTATCCCCCACCTCCCCACCCTAATCTTCCAACTAGTTCCACTGTTCACATCCTTGTATCCCTCTCGCTCGCACATCTTCCCCAGCCAACAATGGGCCACGATGGACTCTGTTGCCAGCCCTGATTTGTGCTGGCTTTCTCGATCTTTCAGTCTGAAGAAGGATTCAGACCCTTAACGGCACCTATTCCATCTCTCCTGTGATGCTGCCTGACCCGTTGAGTTACTCCAGCATTTTATGTCTATCTTCTGTGTAAACCACATCTGCAATTCCTTCCTACACAACTATTCCTGCAACCTAGATATCACAAAAGGCTGGAGTAACTCAGCGGGTCAGGCAGCATCTCAGGAGAGAAACTGATCCATGAGACAGGTTAGGAAAAAAGGTTTTCTAACTTTCAGGAACATGAGGTTTGCCACCCGTGAAACATTCACATGGTTTAAATCAATTAAAACTCAGAAATGACAGAAAGATCTCAACGCGACACAGATAAACGCTTTCAGCAACAGACAAGACTTCAAAGGCTGTACACCACACCTGACTATCCAGCTCTCAGTGTAACAGTGATCTACATTGAATACAAGCTACACACACAAGGAACTGCAGATGCAGGAATCTTGAGCGCCAGATGAACTCCAGATGAGCGCCAGATGAACTCTGAGCGCCAGATGAACTCAGCTGATCAGGTAGCATCTGTGGAAGGAATGGACTGGTTTCATAACGAGAGGATTTCAGTATAGGAGTAAAGAGGTTCTTCTGCAGTTGTATAGGGCCCTGGTAAGACCACATCTGGAGTATTGTGTACAGTTTTGGTCTCCTAATTTGTGGAAGGTCATCCTTGTAATTGAGGCAGTGCAGCGTAGGTTCACGAGATTGATCATTGGGATGGCGGGACCGTCATATGAGGAAAGATTGAAAAGACTATGCTTGTATTCACTGGAGTTTAGAAGGATGAGAGGGGATCTCATAGAGACATATAAAATTATAAAAGGACTGGACAAGCTAGATGCAGGAAAAATGTTCCCAATGTTGGGGGATTCCAGAACCAGGGGACACAGTCTTAGAATAAAGGGGAGGCCATTTAAAACTGAGGTGAGAAGGAACATTTTAATCCAGAGAGTTGTGAATTTGTGGAATTCTCTACCACAGAGGACAGTGGAGGCCAACTCACTGGATGAATTTAAGAGAGAGTTAGATAGAGCTCTGGGGGCTAGTGGAATCAAGGGATATGGGGAGAAGGCAGGCACAGGTTACTGATTGTGGATGATCAGCCATGATCACAATGAATGGTGGTGCTGGCTCGAAGGGCCGAATGGCCTCCTCCTGCACCTATTTTCTATGTTTTGTATTTTTCACGCAAAGGGTGGTGGGTGTATGGAACAAGCTGCCAGAGGAGGTAGTTGAGGCAGGGACTATCCCAACATTTAAGAAACAGTTAGACAGGTACATGGATAGGACAGGTCTGGAGGGACATGGACCAAACGTGGGCAGGTGGAACTAGTGTAGCTGGGGCGTGTTGGCCGCTGTGGGCAAGTTGGGCCTGTTTCCACGCTGTGTCACTCTATGACTAGGTGACGTTTCCAGTCAGGACTCTTCTTCAGCTACAAGCAGATAGACAGAAAAAAGTGTCTGTCTATAGTTCATAAGTTCATATGAACCACAGACAGACACTTTTTCCCCAAGCTGTACTTTCACTGAAGGGATTGATTACGCAAACATTCAGATGCACTTTCACCCAAACTAAATTTCACTATCTGTCAAACCTGCCATGAAATACTTGGATTGCACAACCTCTTGGTCTCATGCAGACTCACAGTATGCTAGACGTTCCTCAATGCGTATCACAAATAGGACAAACTGCGGGAAATAATGCCGTGATCACCATCTGTCGTCTCCTAATCTGAGGAAAGACATTCTTGCCATAGAGGGAGTACAGAGAAGGTTCACCAGATTGATCCCTGGGATGGCAGGACTTTCATATGAAGAAAGACTGGATAGACTCGGCTTGTACTCGCTGGAATTTAGAAGATTGAGGGGGGATCTTATAGAAACTTACAAAATTCTTAAGGGGTTGGACAGGATAGATGCAGGAAGATTGTTCCCGATGTTGGGGAAGTCCAGAACAAGGGGTCACAGCTTAAGGATAAGGGGGAAGTCTTTTAGGGCCGAGATGAGAAAGTTTTTTTTCACACAGAGAGTGGTGAATCTGTGGAATTCTCTGCCACAGAAGGTAGTTGAGGCCAGTTCATTGGCTATATTTAAGAGGGAGTTAGATGTGGCCCTTGTGGCTAAAGGGATCAGGGGGTATGGAGAGAAGGCAGGTACGGGATACTGAGTTGGATGATCAGCCATGATCATATTGAATGGCGGTGCAGGCTCGAAGGGCCGAATGGCCTACTCCTGCACCTATTTTCTATGTTTCTATCTCCTTAGGATATACGTCCTGCTCTTGATTTTACTTGGCGATTCCTCCCAATGGGGGCATTTGGCCTGAGTTAAACCCTGGTTACCACTCCCTAGCACATGTCTACGAAGGCAGAAGAAACTGCAGATGCTGGAATCTTGAGCAAAGAAGGCTGTGGAGGCCTAGTCAATGGATATTTCTATGGCATAGAGAGATAGATTCTTGATTTGTACCGGTGTCAGGGAAGAAGGCAGGAGAATGGGGTTAAGAGGGAAAGATAGATCAGCCATGATTGAATGGCAGAGTAGACTTGATAGGCCGAATGGCCTAATTCTGCTCCTATCACTTATGAAAACACAAAATGCCAGGAAAACTGGGTTAACACATGATGAGCATTTGACGGCACTGGGCCTGTACTCGCTGGAGTTTAGAAGGATGAGGGGGGACCTCATTGACACTTACCGAATAGTGAAAGGCTTGGATAGAGTGGATGTGGAGAGTATGTTTCCACTAGTGGGAGAGTCTAGGACGAGAGGTTACAGCCTCAGAATGAAAGGACGTTGTTTTGAGAAGGAGATGACGGATTTCTTCAGTCAGAGGGTGGTGAATCTGTGGAATTCTTTGTCACAGAAGGCTGTGGAGGCCAAGTCAATGGATATTTTTAAGGCAGAGAAAGATAGATTCTTGAATAGTACGGGTGTCAAGGGTTATGGGGAGAAGGCAGGAGAATGGGGTTAGGAGGGAGAGATAGATCAGCCATGATTGAATGATAGACTTGATGGCTGAATGGCCCAATTCTGCTCTAATCACCTAATGAACTCAGCTGGATTGAAATGGTTGTTATTCCTCAAGTTGTCATTCATAAATTAGAGCACTTTTATCAACACTAGGGCTTCCGAGATGTCCTCGTTTTTCAGAAAACGGGGCTTCCCCTCCTCCATTATAGATGAGGCTCTCACTAGGGTCTCTTCTACATCCCGCAGCTCCGCTCTTGCTCCCCATCCCCCCACTCGCAACAAGGACAGGATCCCCCTCGTTCTCACCTTCCACCCCACCAGCCAGCGGATCCAACATATCATCCACCAACATTTCCGTCACCTACAACAGGACCCCACCACTGGCCATATCTTCCCATCCCCTCCCCTCTCTGCATTCCGCAGAGACCGTTCCCTCCGCAACTCCCTGGTCCACTCGTCCCTTCCTACCCAAACCACCCTAACCCCGGGCACTTTCCCTTGCAACCGCACGAGATGCAACACCTGTCCCTTTACCTCCCCCCTCAACTCCATCAAAGGACCCAAACATTCTTTCCAGGTGAGACAGAGGTTCACCTGCACCTCCTCCAACCTCATCTATTGCATCCGCTGCTCTAGATGTCAACTCATCTATATCGGCGAAACCAAGCGCAGGCTCGGCGATCGCTTCGCTGAACACCTGCGCTCGGTCCGCATTAACGCAACTGATCTCCCGGTGGCCCAGCACTTTAACCCCCCCTCCCATTCCCAGTCTGACCTCTCTGTCATGGGCCTCCTCCAGTGCCATAGTGAGGCCCGCCGGAAATTGGAGGAGCAGCACCTCATATTTCGCCTGGGCAGTTTGAGGCCCGGTGGTATGAACGTCGACTTCTCCAACTTCAGATAGCTCCTCTGTCCCTCCCTTCCCCTCCTCCTTCCCAGATCTCCCTCTATCTTCCTGTCTCCACCTATATCCTTCCTTTGTCCCACCCCCGACATCAGTCTGAAGAAGGGTCTCGACCCGAAACGTCACCCATTCCTTCTCTCCCGAGATGCTGCCTGACCTGCTGAGTTACTCCAGCATTTTGTGAATAAATCGATTTGTACCAGCATCTGCAGTTATTTTCTTATACTATTAGTTGCAGTGTCAAGCAGTATTTCCGAACCACCTTTAAACTAATCGAACAGCGATAAAACATTTGGAAGAGTAGCAATTTACCCTTCCTGCGTGGGAAATCCATCTTTTGTAAATCTGTTCCAGTTCCTGTGTCTCTCTTCAGTAAATCTGTGTCAAATTCATTCCATCTTTTCAGTCTGTTTGGCAATTCATAAACCTGGAGTAGACAGCCTATAAAGCTGTCTGTTCCTTGTTGAATGTACTGCGCGCTGACTCCCAATACACCAGAGGACTGCTTGTCTACATAACTACTGGTTTATGTGCAGTCCTACCCAGCTTGAACAATGGCAAGAAAGTTCCCTGATGTCAGCCTTGCATAAAACAGGTTTTCACAGATATAAAGGCTGAAAGTGTGTTGGGACAAAGTATCTGAGGGCTAGGCTGAGGACAGCACGGTGCCGCAGCGGTAGAGTTGCTGCTTTACAGCGCCGGAGACCCGGTTTTGATCCTGACTACGGGTGCTGTCTGTACGGAGTTTGTACGCTCTCCCCGTGACCACGTGGGTTTTCTCCGGGTGCTCTAGTTTACTCCCACACTCCAAATACGTACAGGTTTGTAGGTTAATTGGCTAGGTTTAAGTGTAAATTGTCCCTGGTGTATGTGTAGGATAGTGTTAGTATGCGGGGATCACTGGTCGGTGCCGACTTGGTGGACCGAAGGGCCTGTTTACGTGCTGTATCTTTACTAAACTAAACTAAAAAGCTTGTAAATTTCTGCAAACTTGCACAATACGTAGAAATCAAAACGCGTGGTTCGCACAAAAATCCTGCAGGAAAACAAATTGTTTATCAAACATGGCATCACAACCAATCACACATTGCAGCAAAATCACTCCAACACGTGAAAGAGAAATGATATTTCAAGACACTCAATAAATTGAGAAGGCTGTGATTATTTGTGTTCTTCACAGCAACATAAAGAATCACCATTTTAACAAAGTCAAGGCATCAATTTTTCTGGCAGAAACCATGACGATGTGACACAATACGTTAACTGCAAGACCATTCTTTGCTGCAAAGGAGATGAACCAGAAACTACAATCATCATTTGTATTAACAGTCCAGCAGCGTGGCAACACCGACCTTATTGAAGTCTTCCGACGTTGCTCTCATCTCTTTCCATGTCTTATTCAGCAGCTGGATGCAGATGCAGAAAAACTCCTCAAACGATCGGTCGTGAGTGAAAAACATGGGGTGGAATTCTTTGCAGGTATCACTGGCTGCAGGGTGACAAGAGGAATCGGACGTTAGTGAAGGGCAATTCTTGCTATTGAGGGCGTGCAGCGTAGGTTTACTAGGTTAATTCCCGGAATGGCGGGACTGTCATATGTTGAAAGACTGGAGCGACTAGGCTTGTATACAATGGAATTTAGAAGGATGAGAGGAGATCTTATCGAAACGTATAAGATTATTAAGGGGTTGGACACATTAGAGGCAGGAAACATGTTCCCAATGTTGGGGGAGTCCAGAACAAGGGGCCACAGATTAAGAATAAGGGGTAGGCCATTTAGAACAGAGATGAGGAAAAACTTTTTCAGTCAGAGAGTTGTGAATCTGTGGAATTCTCTGCCTCAGAGGGCAGTGGAGGCCAATTCTCTGAATACATTCAAGAGAGAGCTAGATAGAGCTCTTAAGGATAGCGGAGTCAGGGGGAATGGGGAGAAAGCAGGAACGGGATACTGATTGAGAATGATCAGCCATGATCACATTGAATGGCGGTGCTGGCTCGAAGGGCCGAATGGCCTCCTCCTGCACCTATTGTCTATTGTGGGAGGGGATGATAAAATAGCTGAAGAGAAGTGAATAAAGGAGGGAAGGGCATTGATGAGAATTAAAGAGGCGATACTGATCGAGAGTGATCGGGCATGAGACAGAGAGTGAGGGAAAGTGAGGGCGAGGTGAAGTTAAAGGGGTTCATGAGAGAATGAAATCAATGGAAGGGGAAGGGAAGAGAAATGAGGGGAGGTAGAATTGAAGAGTGGAGGGAAAGGATTTAATTGAGGGAAGGTATTGGAGAAATGTGAGTGAGTAGGATTGAAGAGTGAGGGTGTGGATAGAAAAGGGAAAAGTATTGAATACAAACGAGGGGGGAGGGAGGGAAGAATGTAGAGAAGAATGGGACTAAATAGAAACAATAAAAAACACATTGCACTCCCAGTTTAAAAATTAGGCCTTGCTTGGCAACATACTCATCATCACTGAACCATCAAATGAAAACACATACTCTACCCGAGTGGTAACAAGAGCCGAATCTCTCAAAACACATCCTTGTAGATGTGCTTATTCATCAGCCAGTTATGTGGAATTCCCGGCCAATTGGAGAAAATGAGATTTTCAAATTACTTGTCATAAAATAGATTTACAGTGGCACAGCGGCAGAGTTGCTGCCTTACCTGTGTGGCTTACAAGTGCTCTGGGCCCACTGTTGTGGATAACCCTTAAACGCTGCCTCAGTTCAGGGACAACTGGTGATGATGGACAATGAATTTTAACACTTGCAGAGCAGTAGTGAGAAGGGCAGCACAATGGCGCAGCGGTAGAGTTGCTGCCTCAAAGCGCCAGAGATCTTGGTTCGATCCTGACCACGGGTGCTGTACGAAAATAACTGCAGATGCTGGTACAAATCAAAGGTATTTATTTCAACTAAATGCTGGAGTAGCTCAGCAGGTCAGGCAGCATCTCAGGAGAGAAGGAATGGATGACGTTTCGGATCGAGACCCTTCTTCAGACTGACCACGGGTGCTGTCTGTGCACTGTGGATTTACTCCGGATGCTCCGTTTTCCCCCCCACATTCTAAAGACGTGCAGGTTTGTAGGTTAATTGGCTTCTGTAAATTGTCCCTAGTGCGGAGGATAGAACTAGTGTACGGCTGATCGTTGGTCGCCACGGAATCGGTGGGCCAAAGGGCCTGTTTCCATGCTGTATCTCTAAAGATTTGAAACAGCTAACTTATCTTTGCATAGAGATTTAAAAA
This sequence comes from Rhinoraja longicauda, assembly GCF_053455715.1. Taxonomy (NCBI): domain Eukaryota; kingdom Metazoa; phylum Chordata; class Chondrichthyes; order Rajiformes; family Arhynchobatidae; genus Rhinoraja; species Rhinoraja longicauda. The sequence continues at coordinate 13,005,499 of NC_135954.1, forward strand.
TTTAGCCCATGATTTTATCTTGGTTCAATAATTTGTAGTGTATAAATCAGCCATATTCTATTTTTATCAAAATGTATCCCATCATTATCACCTCTTCCACTGCCAACAATGGACCATTGTGGACTCCACCTTTCTCGAGACATCAGTGCTGGCTCTGATTTGTTCTGTACCTTTTCATCCCTCTAGTTTCCCTCTCCCCTGACCCAAAGCATCATGTGGAAGTTTCTTCCCACAGGCCATCAGGACTGTTAACTATTATAACTCCAGGGACTACATTTTCTTTTCTGTATTAATTTTAATTTACATGCTGTAATTGTAATTTTTTTTGCACAATCCGCAGGCATTGCCACTTTCATTTCACTGCACATCGTGTGTGTGTGACAAATAAACTTGACTTGACTTGACTATTCCCTTTCTCCACAGATGCTGCCTGTTCCACTGAGTTACTCCAGCATTTTGTTTCTATCTTCTATTTTTATCAGGTGGCAATCCATAACTTTTTCCGTTTTTTTTAATGAAACCGTCTGTTTTTCCCTTGTAAAGAATTCGGTTAGAGCCTAAGTTTATTGTCACGTGTACCAATGTACAGTGAACAGCTTTTGTTGCGTGCTAACCAGACAATGCAAGATCCCAATCGATCCATTCACAGTGTACATGATAAGGGAATAACGTTTAGTGCAAGGTAAAGCCAGCAAAGTCCGATCAAGGATAGTCCGAGGGTCATCAAAGAGGTGGATTAAGTAGTTCAGCACTGCTCTCTGGTTGTGGTCAATGCTCTCTGGTGTGTTCCTCAGTGTGCACATCACTGAGGACCTTTCCTGGACACTGCACACGGCGGACACAATAACAAAGAAGGCCCACCAGCGGCTCTTTTTCCTGAGAAGACTGAGGAAGTTTGGCATGAACGCCAACATCCTCACAAACCTCTACAGATGCACCATCGAGAGCCTGCTGCTGATGGGCTGCATTACAGTCTGGTACGGGAACTGTTCTGCCCACAGCCACAAATCACCACAGAGAGTGGTGAAGACGGCACAGCACATCACTGGCAACTGTCTCCCGGCCATTCAGGACATTTCCTACCGGCGGTGCCTGCGGAAGGCACGCAGCATCATCAAGGACCACAGCCACCCAGCACGCAGGCTGTTCTCCTTGTTACCGTCAGGCAGATGATACAGGAGTATGGCTGCGCGTACCACCAGACTTAAGAACAGTTTCTACCATCAGGCCATCAGGCTTCTAAACTCATAAACACATTTCAAGTCATATATGTTGATTATTTTTAATATTGTCTTTTTAACTATTTTTAATATTGTCTTTTTACCTTACTAATGTCATTTTTTATCTTATTTATCCTTGGAATATTACTGCTGAGGTGACCCGTTGTCTTGTCAAATACATTTCATTGTACCGTTGACCCTGTGCCAACCTACATATGACAAATAAAATTTATTATTATGATTATAATATCTGCATTGGCATCTTGTCTGGATCTTTAAAGGCATTCATGCCTTTGGATAACCGTGGCATTCCATGCAAGAGGAATCTGCCAAGACCATTAAGTAAACACCCAGCAGCCAACTCAAAGCAACTAATTGCAACCTTTTGTGCACAGTGGTTGATACGCGGCTTCCAGTCTCCTCAGCAAAGCCAAAAGTTCATCGCTTTTGACAGAAGAATAAACATGCAGCTGCAAATGGCAGTGAAATGTTTTTCTTAAACACTTTAATTTTAATGTTAGCTTACTTCACTGGGCAAAGTAAACTCAGACACTTCCTTTCATCATTAAAAAGGTATCCCAGGGAGTTTTAGTAAATGAAACACTTTGCGTGCAAAAGTAATTGCACTCAAAGAAATAAAGAACAATATGATTCATAAGTTATGGGTGCAGAATTAGCCCATCAAGTCTACTCCTCCGTTCAATCTTGGCTGTTCTATCTTTCCCTCTCAACTCCATTCTCCTGGCTTCTCCCCATAACCCCTGACAGCCGTACTAATCGAGAATCTATCAATCTCTGCCTTAAAATATATTAATTGACTTGTCCTCCACAGTCTTCTGTGGCAATGAATTCCATGTTGCTTTGGAGATAAATTATTGGTTGAAGTTAAAGCTGCCAACTTTAGATAGTTCCTCTGTCCCTCCCGTCCCCTCCTCCTTCCCAGATCTCCCTCTATCTTCCTGTCTCCACCTATATCCTTCCTTTGTCCCGCCCCCCTGACATCAGTCTGAAGAAGGGTCTCGACCCGAAACGTCACCCATTCCTTCTCTCCCGAGATGCTGCCTGACCTGCTGAGTTACTCCAGCATTTTGTGAATAAAAACTTTCTCATCAAAACGCAAACCCAGTTTGCGCCTGCTTTTCCCCTTTTTTCCTTGAATTTGTCCACTGCAATTTTGCTATGAAAGATTTACGGGCTAAACACGGGCAAAAGGGACTAGCTTCGTTGGGGCATCTTTGTCAGCTGGGACAATTGGGCCAAGTCTGAGGAATGATCTCGACCCGAAACGTCACCCATTCCTTCTCTCCAGAGATGCTGCCTGACCCGCTGAGTTACTCCAGCATTTTGTGTCTATCTTTGGCCTGTTTCCCTGCTGTGTGACTCTATGACCAATTAACCTAGCAACCAATACTCCTTTTGGGATGTGGGAGAAAACTGGAGCTCTCAAGAATAAACCCACCTGGTCACAGAGCTACCAGGATAAGTGGAAAAATGTAATGCTGCTGTGAGAGTCCTCTTCACACTGGGACAAAATGGAGAAGTGGTTTATTCTCGAAGTGGTTTTTCTCGGCTTACTCTGGGGGTCGTTGCTGGCAATGAAGGATTCCCATCCCGGCCATTCTTGGCACAAGTTGGGACAAGTGCAGTGGCAGTCATGCCCACCTCAATCAGACCACGCACTCCAACAATGACTCCACCGTCCATCAACAATAACATCGACAATGGACCAACATCCAACAATGCACATTTGGGACAGTCAACCCTGCAATCTCTGCACCAAAAATCAATTTACCAAGCAACACCTCCATACCAGTGAATGACATTAAGAATTCATTGTAATATAGTTATGTAATAGTTCATTTCTGCACAGCCAAGTCCCCAGAACAATGGGAGGTAAAAGAGGTGGAAGGTTTATTAATGTCACGGAGGCACTCAGAGAGGACATGTTACAATAGACAATAGGTGCAGGAGGAGGCCATCCGGCCCTTCGAGCCAGCACCGCCATTCAATGTGATCATGGCTGAGCATTCTCAATCAGTACCCCGTTCCTGCCTTCTCCCCATATCCCTTGACTCCGCTATCCTTAAGAGCTCTATCTAGCTCTCTCTTGAATGCATTCAGAGAATTGGCCTCCACTGCCTTCTGAGGCAGAGAATTCCACAGATTCACAACTCTCTGACTGAAAAAGCTTTTCCTCATCTCAGTTCAAAATGGCCTACCCCTTATTCTTAAACTGTGGCCCCTTGTTCTGGACTCCCCCAACATTGGGAACTTGTTTCCTGCCTCTAACGTGTCCAATTAGGCTTGTATACACTGGAATTTAGAAGGATGAGGGGGATCTTATTGAAACATATAAGATAATTAGGGGATTGGACACATTAGAGGCAGGAAACATGTTCCCAATGTTGGGGGAGTCCAGAACAAGGGGCCACAGTTTAAGAATAAGGGGTAGGCCATTTAGAATGGAGATGAGGAAGAACTTTTTCAGTCAGAGAGTGGTGAAGGTGTGGAATTCTCTGCCTCAGAAGGCAGTGGAGGCCAGTTCGTTGGATGCTTTCAAGAGAGAGCTGGATAGAGCTCTTAAGGATAGCGGAGTGAGGGGGTATGGGGAGAAGGCAGGAACGGAGTACTGATTAAGAGTGATCAGCCATGATCGCATTGAATGGCGGTGCTGGCTCGAAGGGCTGAATGGCCTACTCCTGCACCTATTGTCTATTGTCTATAAACCCTTAATAATCTTATACGTTTCGATAAGATCTCCTCTCATCCTTCTAAATTCCAGTGTATACAAGCCTAGTCGCTCCAGAAGTGGTTCTTCCACTGATGTGATATTCGTAGAGCTTAAAAATAATAAAGATGTGCTCACGCTACTCTGATTGTACTTCAGCCTCCCAATTACTACACCTTAGACACAAAATGCTGGAGTCACTCAACGGGTCAGGCAGCATCTCTGGAGTTAAGGAATAGGTGACCTTTTCGGATTGAGACCCTTCTTCAGACTGAGAGTCAGGGGAGAAGGAAACTAGAGGAAACTAGGTACAAAGAACAAACGAATGACATCTATGAAAAGAACAAATCAAAGCCAGCAACGATGATCAAGGAGAGGTAGAGTTTCCCTCTCTCCGACTCTCAGTCTGAAGAAGGGTCTCGACCCGAGACGTCACCTATTCCTTTTCTCCAGAGATGCTGCCTGACCCAGCATTCTGTGTCTATCTTCGGTGTGACGATGCTGGTTTAAACCGAAGATAGACACAAAAAGCTGGAGTAACTCAGAGGGACAGACAGCATCTCTGGAGAGAAGAAATGGGTGACGTTTCTTCAGACTCTGCCGGATCACATCCCCGTCGCTAACTATATCATTTGTGCCAACATACACAAAGACCCCTGACTGCTCACCCTCCCTATTTAGAATCATCTGCAGCTTCTCCAGGCATCCTGGACCCTGGCACCAGGGAGGCAATACACCACCCTGGAATCTCACTTATGGCCACAGAATCTCCTGCCTATCCCCCTACCTAACGTGCTTATTACTATCACTCTAACTGACTTCGCCCTTTACCACTCTGCCTCACATCCCAGCCCAGTGTCACAGCCTAGGGCTGCTGATGCTCTCCCTGACCAGTAACCCCCACCCACCCACCCACCCACAGTATTCAAAATGGTGTTATCACTTGCCAGCCTCTGTATTCACTCACTTCCAGCTTCACCCCACAATCTGCTGCAGTTGTACAGGGCATTGGTGAGACCACACCTGGAGTATTGCGTACAGTTTTGGTCTCCTAATCTGAGGAAAGACATTCTTGCCATAGAGGGAGTACAGAGAAGGTTCACCAGATTGATTCCTGGGATGGCAGGACTTTCATATGAAGAAAGACTGGATTGTACTCGGCTTGTACTCGCTGGAATTTAGAAGATTGAGGGGGGATCTTATAGAAACATATAAAATTCTTAAGGGGTTGGACAGGCTAGATGCAGGAAGATTGTTCCCGATGTTGGGGAAGTCCAGAACAAGGGGTCACAGTTTAAGGATAAGGGGGAAGTCTTTTAGGACCGAGATGAGAAAGTTTTGTGGAATTCTCTGCCACAGAAGGTAGTTGAGGCCAGTTCATTGGCTCTATTTAAGAGGGAGTTAGATGTGGCCCTTGTGGCTAAAGGGATCAGGGGGTATGGAGCGAAGGCAGGTACGGGATACTGAGTTGGATGATCAGCCATGATCATATTGAATGGCGGTGCAGGCTCGAAGGGCCGAATGGCCTACTCCTGCACCTATTTTCTATGTTTCTATGTTTCTAATCAGTCTGAAGAAAGGCCCCAACCAGAAAAGTCACCTATCCTACGCCACAGGGGCTGTACCCGTTGGAGTTTAGAAGGATGAGGGGGGACCTCATTGAAACTTACCGAATAGTGAAAGGCCTAGATGGATAGAGCGGGTGTGGAGAGGATGTTTCCACTAGTTGGAGAAGTCCACGACTAGAGGCCGTAGCCCCAGAATAAAGGACGTAGCTTTAGTAAGGAGATGAGGAGGAATTTCTTTAGCCAGAGGGTGGTGAATCTGTGGAATTCTTTTCCACACATGGCTGTGGAGGCCAGGTCAATGGATGTTTTTAAGACGGAGATTGATAGATTCTAGACTAGGAGGGGTGTCAAGGGTAATGGGCAGAAGGCAAGAGAATGTGGATGAGAGCGAGAGATAGATCAGCTACGATTGAATGGCGGAGTAGACTTGATGGGCTGAATGCCCTAATTCTGGTCCTGTAAGTTCCAGAGATGCTGCCTGAACCATTGTTACTCCAACACTTTATGTCTTTTCTCTGTATCAGGATTCATTGTGTTCTTCCAAGATGCTTTAATGCCGAAGATGGGTCTCGACCCGATACATCACCCGTTCCTTCTCTCCAGAGATGCTGCCTGCCCCGCTGAGTTACTCCAGCATTTTGTGTCTATCTTCGGTTTAAACCAGCATCTGCAGTTCCTTCCAACATATGTTTCAATGCCTTATTTGAAAGATAGCACCTCCAAATCTCCTTATGTGCTGTATACTTCCAGCACCGGTGTCAGACAAGCATTTGTGCTTAAGTATTCTAGAGCACCGAGTGAACCCACAACCTTCTGACTCAGGGCTGAAAATAGTAGCACTTGGTCAGGCTGACATGCTTCAGCGTGGGCTATGGGGATTGATCAGCCTACTCCTCCAGCTTCCTTCCTCCTTTCCACTGCATTTATCAGCTCACTGTAAACACCTAAAACTGGTCCGAAATACTCCTCTTATCACATGAAACAAACACTTCACCGCTGTGATACCAATGTCCCCGAGACCACCACGTAAACCCAGGTTTGGTCCATTTCCCTGGCGTTTATTTCAAGAGGGCTTGTATACAAAAACAGGGATGTAATATTGAGGCTCCATAAGGCGCTGGTAAGGCCGCATTTGGAATATTGTGAGCAATTTTGGGCACCATATGTGAGGAATGATGTGCTGGCTCTGGAGAGGGTCCAGAGGAGGTTTACAAGAATGCTCCCAGGATGCAATAGCTTAACCTATGATGAGCGTTTGTCGGTACTGGGCCTGTACTCGCTGGAGCTTAGAAAAATGAGGGGGGAACCTCATTGAAACACACAGAACAGTGAAAGGCTTGGATAGAGTGGATGTGGAGAGGATGTTTCCCCTAGTGAGAGAGTCTAGGACTAGAGGTCATAGCCTCAGAATTAAAGGACGTTCTTTTAGGAAGGAGATGAGGAGAAATGTCTTTAGTCAGAGGGTGGTGAATCTGTGGAACTCTGCCACAGAAGGTTGTGGAGGCCAAGTCAGTGAATACCTTTAAGGCAGAGATAGATTTAGATTTTAGATTTAGATTTAGAGATACAGCGCGGAAACAGGCCCTTCGGCCCACCGCGTCCGCGCCGCCCAGCGATCCCCGCACATTAACACTATCCTACACACACTAGGGACAATTTTTACATTTTACCCAGTCAATTAACCTACAAACCTGTACATCTTTGGAGTGTGGGAGGAAACCGAAGACCTCGGAGAAAACCCACGCAGGTCACGGGGAGAACGTACAAACTCCGTACAGACGGTGCCCGTAGTCAGGATCGAACTTGAGTCTCAGGCGCTGCATTCGCTGTAAGACACAAACTCAGGCGCGGCGCCACCGTGCCACTCTTGACTAGTACAGATGTCAGAGGTTATGGGGAGAAGGCAGGAGAATGGGGTTAGGAGGGAGAGATAGATCAGCCATGACTGAATGACGGAGTAGACTTGATGGGCCGAATGGTGTAATTCTACTCCTATTCCTCATGACGTACTATAGAATACTCAAAAGTGATAGAAATAAAGCACAACTGCGGTTACTGGAAATCTGAAATAAAAACAGAAAATGCTAGAAATATTCGTGGCATCCCCTGCAACAACCTTTGCACCATTGTTCTGACAATGGGTGTTTGATATGAAACTCTAACACCATTGTTAATTTCATTGATGTTGCCTGAGCTGCCAGGTGGCAGCATTATCTGTCTGTCTTTTAATACTCTGTGGATTACTACCAACTGTAATATTAATGTCAATCTTTATATTGTACAAAGATATACATTTCATGAGTGAGAAGGAACTGCAGGTGCTGGTTCACGGTAGCGCAGCGGCAGAGTTGCTGCTTTACAGCGAATGCAGCGCCGGAGACTCAGGTTCGATCCTGACTACGGGTGCTGCACTGTAAGGAGTTTGTACGTTCTCCCCGTGACCTGCGTGGGTTTTCTCCGAGATCTTCGGTTTCCTCCCACACTCCAAAGACGTACAGGTATGTAGGTTAATTGGCTGGGTAAATGTAAAAATTGTCCCTAGTGGGTGTAGGATAGTGTTAATGTGCGGGGATCGCTGGGCGGCACGGACTTGGTGGGCCGAAAAGGCCTGTTTCCGGCTGTATATATGTATGATATGATAAACCAAAGATAGACACAAAAAGCTGGAGTAACTCAGCGGGACAGGCAGCATCTCTGGAGAGAAGGAATTGGTGACATTTCGGGTCGAGACCATTCTTCAGACCTCATTTCAATAGACAATAGGTGCAGGAGGAGGCCATTCGGCCCTTCGAGCCTGCACCGCCATTCAATGTGATCATGGCTGATCATTCTCAATCAGTACCCCGTTCCTGCCTTCTCCCCATACCCAACTGACTCCGCTATCCTTAAGAGCTCTATCTAGCTCTCTCTTGAATGCATTCAGAGAATTGGCCTCCACTGCCTTCTGTGGCAGAGAATTCCACTCGACCTCCATTGACCATTTAAACCTCTCCACATCTTTCAAGAATCCAAGATGATTAAGGCTCATCATATTATCTATATATTAATACTCTCGTTTGTTTGTTTGTTTGTTCCTGAACTACAGCCAAAACGGTACACGATAGCACGACAACCTTAGGCCCACCTTACTCACCGTCGTCCCTTTGGTGCTAATGGAAGAGGTTTCATTGAAATCAGTGTTATATTTTTTAAGTTATTCACATTTTAAAGTTAAAATCTATCTCCGAGGGAGGGAGGGAGGGGGGTAGAGGGTTGGAGGGGGAAGGAGGGAGGATAAGGGGGGTTGAGGGGGATGGAGTGGGGGGGAGGGGGGTTCGGAGGGAGGGGGAGAGAGGGAGTGGGAGGGAGGGGGGAGAGGGGGAGGGAGAGGGGAGAGGGGGAGTGGAGGGGAGAGGGGAGGGAGGGGATGGGGAAGGGGAGAGGGGAGGAGGTGGTTGGGAAGGGGGGGAGGGGGGAGTGGGGGGGGGGGGGGAGAGGGGGGGGGGAGGAGAGGGTGCTGCACCAACGCAGAGAGGTTTGGGCCCAACGGGTCCACTTGGTCTAGTTCCAAATATTATTCCTAACTTTGATCGGAGTTATTCCCTCATCCTGTATCCGCACCTGGAGTACTGTCCGGTGAGGCAGAGGTTCACCTGCATCTCCTCCAACCTTATCAACTCCTGTATATCGGCGAGACCAAGCGCAGGCTCGGCAAACGTTTCGCTGAACAACTCCGCTCATCCCCCTAAACCTATCTGATCTCCCGGATGCTGAACACTTTAACTTCCCCTCCCATTCCCACACTGACCTTTCTTTCCTGGGCCTCCTCCATTGGCAGAGTGAGGCCCAGAGCAAATTGCAGGAACAGCACCTCATATTTCGCTTGGGTAGCTTACACCCCAGCGATATGAACATTGACTTCTAACTTCAAGTAACCTTTGGTTTCTCTCCCTCTCCATCCCTCCCCTTTCCCAATTCTCCGACCAGTCTAACTGTCCCGGACTCGATTTAATCTGTTTGCTTTGTTGTTACCTTCTCCCAGCTAACAATGATCTTATCCTTCACTCCATTAACAGACAGCAGCCATAGTCAGGATCGAACCTAAGCATGCAGGTACAGCAGGCAGTGAAGAAAGCTAATGGAATGTTGAGCTTCATAACAAGAGGAGTTGAGTATAGGAGCAAAGAGGTCCTTCTGCGGTTGTACAGGGCCCTAGTGAGACCGCACCTGGAGTACTGTGTGCAGTTTTGGTCTCCAAATCTGAGGAAGGACATTCTTTCTATTGAGGGAGTGCAGCGTAAGTTCACGAGGTTAATTCCCGGAATGGCAGGACTGTGATAAGTTGAAAGACTGGAGCTTGTGTACGCTGGAATTTAGAAGGATGACAGGGGATCTTATTGAAACATATAAGATTATTAAGGGATTGGACATGCTAGAGGCAGGAAACATGTTCCCAATGTTGGGGGAATCCCAAACCAGGGGCCACAGTTTAAGAATAAGGGGTAGGCCATTTAGAACGGAGATGAGGAAAAACTTTTTCACTCAGAGAGTTGTGAATCTGTTGAATTCTCTGCCTCAGAAGGCAGTGGAGGCCAATTCTCTGAATGCATTCAAGAGAGTTGTGAAACTCTGGAATTCTCTGCCTCAGAAGGCAGTGGAGGCCAATTCCCTGGATGCTTTCAAGAGAGTTAGATAGAGCTCTTAATGATAGCGGATATGGGGAGAGGGCAGGAACGGGGTATTGATTGAGAATGATCAGCCATGATCACGGTGAATGGCCGTGCTGGCTCAAAGGGCCAAATGGCCTCCTCCTGCACCTATTGTCTATTGAACCCGGGTCTCTGGCGCTGCAAGGCAGCAACTCTACCGCTGTGCCTCTGTGGCGCCCAGATACGATTAGTCTAATTTGACCTCATGCTCGGCATGGAATTTATGGGCTGAAGGGCCTGATTCTGTACTGTTCGGTTCTTCATTCTAAGTCCCCCGATTCTTCACCCCTCCACCTATGGTAGCAGTTTCCCCCTGCCAACTTTCTCCAAAGCTTTCATGATTTTAAATGCCTTTAGCGGGAGATTGACCCCAGTTTCGCCAGTCTATCAACGTTAACTGAAGTCCTTCAGATCTGGAATCATTTTCACATGGCATGTCTGAGTTATGAGTTTAGTTTATTGTCATGTTTACCGAGGTACAGTGAAAAGCTTTTGTTGCTTTCTACCAGTCAGTGGAAAGACTATACACGATTACAGTCGAGCCATCCGCAGTGTACAGATCCATGATAAAGGGAATAACGTGAATAATGTTTAGTGCAAGATAAAGCCAATAAAGTCCGATCAAAGATAGTCCAAGGGACTCCCATGAGATAGACAGTAGTTCAGGACAGCTCTTTATTTGTTGGTAGCATGGTCCAATTGCCTGATCACAGTCTGGTGCCCAAAATAGACAATAGGTGCAGGAGTAGGTTATTCGGCCCTTCGAGCCAGCACCGCCATTCAATGTGATCATGGCTGATCATTCTCAATCAGTACCCCGTTCCTGCCTTCTCTCCATACCCCCTGACTCCGCTATCCTTAAGAGCTCTATCCAGCTCTCTCTTGAATGCATTCAGAGAATTGGCCTCCACTGCCTTCTGAGGCAGAGAATTCCACAGATTCACAACTCTCTGACTGAAAAAGTTTTTCCTCATCTCCGTTCTAAATGGCCTACCCCTTATTCTTAAACTGTGGCCCCTGGTTCTGGACTCCCCCAACATTGGGAACATGTTTCCTGCCTCTAATGTGTCCAACCCCTTAATAATCTTATACGTTTCGATAAGATCCCCTCTCATCCATCTAAATTCCAGTGTATACAAGCCTAGTCGCTCCAGTCTTTCAACATATGACAGTCCCGCCATTCCGGAAATTAACCTAGTCAACCTACGCTGCACGCCCTCAATAGCAAGAATATCCTTCCTCAAATTTGGAGACCAAAACTGCACACAGTACTCCAGGTGCGGTCTCACTAGGGCCCTGTACAACTGCAGAAGGACCTCTTCGCTCCTATACTCAACTCCTCTTTTTATGAAGGCCAACATTCCATTGGCTTTCTTCACTGCCTGCTGTACCTGCATGCTTACAGGGACATAAGACATCCACTGCCGCTGAACCAATGTTTTCAGAGGATTCACCAGAACATATCATATCATATCATATACATACAGCCGGAAACAGGCCTTTTCGGCCCTCCAAGTCCGTGCCGCCCAGCGATCCCCGTACATTAACACTATCCTACACCCACTAGGGACAATTTTTACATTTACCCAGCCAATTAACCTACATACCTGTACGTCTTTGGAGTGTGGGAGGAAACCGAAGATCTCGGAGTAAACCCACGCAGGTCACGGGGAGAACGTACAAACTCCTTACAGTGCAGCACCTGTAGTCAGGATCGAACCTGAGTCTCCGGCGCTGCATTCGCTGTAAAGCAGCAACTCTACCGCTGCGCTACCGTGCCGCCTTGCACCTCGGCAAATTCTTGATTAGAACGGGTGTCAAAGGTTATGGGGAGAAGGCAGGAAAATGGGATTAGGAGGCAGAGATCAGCCATGATTGAATGGCGGAGTAGACTCGATGGGCCGAATGGTCTAATTCTACTCCTACAGCTTGTGAACACTTGTGCTCTATTCATATTTTATAAAGCCCAAGCAGGTACGGGATACTGAGTTGGATGATCAGCCATGATCATATTGAATGGTGGTGCAGGCTCGAAGGGCCGAATGGCCTACTCCTGCACCTATTTTCTATGTTTCTATGTTTCTATCACACCTTTTGCCAGCTGCTTGATTAAACCAAATTGAATATTCCAAGGAGGAAGCAGGCAGTATCCTGAACTGGGTTTGTACATTCAGTGCTCAGGATGTGTTCCTAAGAACAAGACCGCAAATGGAATCCGCGCGGAAATGTGTCATGATAGCACTGTCTATATTGAGATGCTCTACCCTCAGCATAACTCAGTTGGCAGCCTGATGCAAATTCATGTCCTTCCTAAACCTTGAGGATTCTTTATTGTACTGTCCACCCCGGCAATGATTTACACTCAGCAACACGGCCAAGGTGCTGTCCAGAGTCTCATATGATGAAAGAATGGGTCGGCTGGGCTTGTATTCACTGAAATTTAGACGGATGAGAGGGGATCTTATGGAAACGTGTAAAATTCTTAAGGGATTGGACAGGCTAGATGCAGGAAAAATGTTCCCGATGTTGGAAGAGTCCTGAACCAGGGGTCACAGTTTAAGAATAAGGTGTAGGCCATTTAGGACTGAGATGAGGAAAATGTTTTTCCACCCAGAGAGTTGTGAATCTGTGGAATTCTCTGCCACAGAAGGCAGTGGAGGCCAATAAACAGGATGTTTTCAAGAGAAAGTTAGATGTAGCTCTTAGGGCTAACGGAATCAAGGGATATGGGGAAAAAAACAGGAACGGGGATACTGATTTTGGATGATCAGCCATGATCATATTGAATGGCGGTATAAGAAGATAACTGCAGATGCTGATACAAATCGAAGGTATTTATTCACAAAATGCTGGAGTAACTCAGCAGGTCAGGCAGCATCTCAGGAGAGAACGAATGGGCGACGTTTCGGATCGAGACCCTTCTTCAGACTGGTCAGGGGGGCCTGAATGGGCTACTCCTGCATCTACTTTCTATGTTTCTATGTCTCAGTGGTAGGTGACCATTTCAATGGCCTTCTGAATGCTGCCTACACACTAGAGGCAATTTTACAGAGGCCAATTAACCTACAAACCCTCAAGTCGTTGGGATGGGAGTGGAGGCCGGAGCTCCTTTAGGAAGCCCCTGCGGTGATGAGGGGAACGTGCAAGCTCCGCACAGAGAGCGCCCGAGGTCAGGATCGAAGCCGTGTCCCTGGCAAGGTGAGGCAGCAGCTCTAACAGGTGTCACGGTTTACGGGGCAGAAGGCAGGAGAATGGGGTTGGGGGGGGGGGGAGATAGATCAGCCATGATTGAATGGCAGAGTAGACGATGGGCCGAATGGCCATATTTTTGCTCCTATCACTTATGACCTCACTAAACCAAGCCCTGGGTAGTTCTGTAGGAAAGAAAAACTGCAGGTGCTGGTTTAAATCGAAGGTAGACACAAAATGCTGGAGTAACTCAGCGGGACAGGCAGCATCTCCGGAGAGAAGGAATGGGTGACGTTTCGGGTCGAGACCCTTCTTCAGATGTCTACCCTGGATAGTTCTTACTGGTAAGAAGCGGAGGTACTAGTGGAAGGCAGTGATTGGCACTGGGCTCCTGGTACGGCAGCAGGCAGGACACGGGTTCGCACATGGTCCCATGAGGGCAGAAAGCCGCCTTTCATTAAAGCGCGAGGCCCTTGTATCTGTGAGAGTTCTTACTCCAGGAACGAGAGCAGATCAGCTCCGGAGCAATGCTAAGCTGCAGTTATTTTCTTATACTCGAGTCATACAGCATGGAACAGAGTCATCGGCCCAACTGGTCCATGCCAACCTAGTGCCCCATCGATGTTCGTCCCATTTGCCCACGTTTAGCGCACCTCAGTAATTGAACCTATCAGTTGGCAGTTCGTATAAGAAAATAACTGCAGATGCTGGTATAAATCGAAGGTATTTATTCACAAAACGCTGGAGTAACTCAGCAGGTCTGGCAGCATCTCAGGAGAGAAGGAATGGGCGACGTTTCGGGTCGAGACCCTTCTGAAGGGTCTCGACCCGAAACGTCACCCATTCCTTCTCTCCTGAGATGCTGCCTGACCTGCTGAGTTACTCCAGCATTTTGTGAATAAATAGCCTGGCAGTTCCTTCATTATAACTATCCACCCTCTATGTGGACAAATGAGCACATGTTAATGGTTTGCACCCGGTCCATAGAAGGAATGATTTAGTCATTTGCCAGTGATAGCACAGTGGCTGATGAAGGAGATGGGTGGCACGGTAGAGTTGCTGCCTTACAGCGCTGGACACCCAGGTTCGATCCCGACTTCGGCTGCTGTCTGTACAGAGTTTATACGTTCTCCCCGTGATCACGTGGGTTTTCTTCGAGATCTTCAGTTTCCTCCCACACTCCAAAGACGTACAGGTATGTAGGTAAATTGGCTTGGTAAATGTAAAAATTGTCCCTAGTGTGTGTAGGATAGTGTTAGTGTGCGGGGATCGCTGGGCGGCGCGGACTCGGTGGGCCGAAGGGCCCGTTTCCACGCTGCATCTCTAAAGCTAAAAACTAATGTCAGGCTGCAGGGTGATAGCTACAAATTGGTCAACAATAAAATGGCAAAAAGGCTATAAAATATCAATCCAAAAGTGAGGGCCAAGAGAGGGCAATCCGGGCAATGAATAGGCAAGAAGGCTCCCCACCCAGAACATTGCCTGTTCACATCCTCCAGAAACGCTGCCTGACTCGTTGAGTTACTCCAGCACTTTGTGTTCAGTGCAAGGCTGCACAGTGGAGGCAGGGCGGCACGGTGGTACAGCGGTAGAGTTACTGCCACACAACACCAGAGATCCGGGCTCAATCATGACTACGGGTGCTGTCTGTACGGAGTTTGTACGTTCTCAATAGACAATAGCTGCAGGAGTAGGCCATTCGGCCCTTCGAGCCTGCACCACCATTCAATGTGATCATGGCTGATCATTCTCAATCAGTACCCCGTTCCTGCCTTCTCCCCACACCCCCCGACTCCGCCATCCTCAAGAGCTCTATCTAGCTCCCTGTGACTGTATGCATTTTCTCTGGGTGCCCTGGTTTCCTTCCACATTCCAAATACCTACAGGTTTTGTAGGTTAATTGGCTTCTGTAAATTGTAAATTGTCCCTCGTGTGTAGGATAGTGCAGGTGTACGGGGTGATCGCTGGTCAGCACGGACTCGGTGGGCCAAAGGGCTTATTTCCGCACTGTATCTCTAAACTAAAGTCTTCTACAGGATGAATACGCAAGGCAATCAGGACACGGAGAAGCAGATGGGAACAGGCAGATCTTGGCGAGGAACAGTGCAGGTAAAGGATGGTTTAGGCAGCTATTATTGGCCCAAGCACAGAATACAAGAGCAGGCGGGTCACATTATAACTTTATTAAAAAAATGAGGACGACCAGAACTCGAACGTTGGGTTCAGTTCTGCTCATCCATCAAAAAGATAGCGACAACACATCCCAGGTCGCATGGAAGATTTATGAGGATGTGCTAGAGAACAACGGTTACCAGGAGATTGGGGAGTCACGAGACTGCAGGTGCAGGAATCTTGAACAAAACACAAAGCCCTGTTGGAACTCAACAGGCCAGGCAGCATCTGTGGAGGGAATGGACAGAGGAGGGTCTCGGTCGGGACCCTTCTTCAGACTGCTGAAGAGATTGGCTGCAATGGAGCTACTTCCTTTAGAATAAAGGAAGCTGAAGAGAGATCCAGTTGATGTCAAGTCAAGTCAATTTTATTTATATAGCACATTTAAAAACAACCCAGGTTGACCAAAGTGCTGTACATCAGTTCAGGTACTAAGAAACGAACATACAATGGCACACAAACATAACAGCACATACATAAACAGTTCACAGCGCCCCCTCAGAGGGCCTCAAACGCTAGGGAGTAGAAATAGGTTTTGAGCCTGGACTTAAAGGAGTCGATGGAGGGGGCAGTTCTGATGGGGAGAGGGATGCTGTTCCACAGTCTAGGAGCTGCAACCGCAAAGACCCCTGAGCTTAAGCCTAGACCGTGGGATAGTCAGTAGCCCCAAGTCGGCCGACCTGAGGGACCTGGAGAGAGATGTGGATTGGACTGAGTAGCCGAGTCCATCACGCAAACCAACCTCCCTTTCAATGACTCCATCTACCTCAAGCTGCCTCAGCCAGTCCACCAGCATAACCAAGGACCAGTCTCACCGTGGTCATTCCCTCGTCCCCTCTCCCATCAGGCAAGAGGTACAGAAGTTTGAAAACACATACCTCCAGATTCAGGGACAGTTTCTTCCCAACTGTTATGAGGCAACTTAACCATCCTATCTATAGACTAAAACTCTCGTTTGTTTGTTTGTTTGTTTGTTCCTGAACTACAGCCAAAACGGTACACGATAACACAACAATTTTAGGCCCACCTTACTCACCATCGTCCCTTTGGTGCTAATGGAAAAAGTTTCATTGAAATCGGTGTTTTCTTTTTAAAGTTATTCACATGTTAAAGTTTAATCCACCTCCTAGAGAGGGAGGGGGGAGGAGGGAGGATACGGGGGGGGGGGGGGGGGGTGAGGGGGTGGAGGGAGGGGGAGGATAAGAGGGGGTTGAGGGGGATGGAGTGGGGAGGAGGGGAAGGGGGGAGGGGAGGGGAGGGGAGGAGAGGGTGTTGCACCAATGCAGGAGAGATTTGGGCCCAACGGGTCCACTTGGTCTAGTCACCAACTAGAGAGCGGTCTTGACCCCCCCCCATCTACGTCATTGGAGACCTTAGAATGATCTTTTATTGGACTTTACTGGGCTTCGTCTTGCACTAAACGTTATTCCCTTTATCCTGTATCTGTACAATGTGGATAGCTTGATTGTATTCATGCAGCTTCTTTTCGCTGGCTGGATAGCATGCAACAAAAAAGCTCTTCACGGTACCTCGTTACATGTGACAATAATAAACTAATCTGAGGGTGAGCAATCTATGGAGGCAAGAGAGGCCAAACATCTACCCCCTGTTCTGAATGGTACAATGATTTTAAACAAAAATAAAAATATACCCTTTTCCAAAATAATTTTCAATTTTCAAAACAAAACATTGATGATTTTTCATCAGACTTGACTGCCTGGAAACATGTGTTTAATTTATCAAGTGTGTGAGATTCATTACAAGGTGGGAGGATTCTGACTGATCAGTGGGGGTCGATCGTTGCTTTGGTCACAATCTTTTGGATTCTGATCTCTTTTAATTGAAAGATACAGCATGGGAACAGGCCCTTCGGCCACCTAGTGTATGGGGTGATAACTGGGTCGGCGCAGACTTGATGGGCCGAAGGGCTTGTTTCCACACTATATTTCTAAAGTAAACTAAACCAAAAAGGCTGACTATTTATCCAACTTAGCATCAACTGATGATTTTAGAAGCAAGGAACTGCAGATACTGCAAGAATAGTTCACAAAGTGCTGGATTATCTCAACGGGTCAGGCAGCATCTCTAGAGAACACGGACAGGTGACGATTCGGGTCGGAATCCTTCTTCAAACCGATTGCATCCTCCCATCCCAAGCAGGTTATAGTCAATGTCACGATGCTGAGACCCTGGTTATGACTGCAGTAGATGCCAAGAGATCATATCCATCTTGCATTAATTTATTAAAGACCAGACCAAGTGGACCTGTTGGGCCCAAACCTCTCCTCATTGATGCAGCACCCTCTCGTCCCCCTCCCCCTCCTTCCCCCCACCCCTCCCCCTCCTCCCTTTCCCCTCCCCCGCACTCCATCCCCCTCAAACCACCTTATCCTCCCCCCTCCCTCCCTCCCTTCACCCCCCTCTCTCCCTCCCCCCTCCCTCCCTAGGAGATAGATTTAAACTTAAAAATGTGAATAACTTTAAAAATATAACACTGATTTCAATGAAACTTCTTCCATTAGCACCAAAGGGATGACGGTGAGTAAGGTGGGCCGACAATTGTCGCGCTATCGTGTACCGTTTTGGCAGTAGTTCAGGAACAAACAAACAAACAAACGAGAGTTTTAGTATGTAGATGCCCGATGGTTCACCATGAGAAGTCAAGCTTCCCGTCAACGCCTCTGCACCGTCACAGCATTCACATGTGTCCCTCCGGGCTTGGAACACATTTTCAAATCATTTATTTAAAACTTCAGCACAGGTGAAAATAGCTCTTTGTAAAGACTTGTGAAGAGCCTCTGACTGAAAGGAAAATAAATTAACCATGAACCCACAGAAAATCTGCCAACCAATGCTTTTACAATTACACCGACTGTCATTTAATCTGAAGAAGGTACAACACTGGCTTGCACCTCTGCTTTACAGGGGTTAGTAAACTTCGCTTGACAGAGATGATCCCCAAGACACGCCTGCTTCAGAAAGCAGTTGAGTCCCTTGGAGTTTTCATTCATTCACCAAACAAAACTGTAACCTGAGGCAAGCGTATCCCTCCTTAAAACAGGAGGAGGTCAAAAGTGTTTGTGTACTCCAGGTGTGGTCTTGATCTATCTGGTTCTTTTCACTACTTCTGGAGGCAATACTAAAGCCATTGTAAAGAGAAGATACAGACACCAAATGCTGGAGTAACTCAGTGGGACAGGCAGCATCTCTGGAGAGAAGGAATGGGTGATGTTTCGGGTCGCGAACCTAAAAGAGGTTGCATTAAGGAGATCTGATGACAGAACTTGTGTAGGAAAGAACTGCAGATGCTGGTTTAAATCGAAGGTAGACCCAAAATGCTGGAGTAACTCAGCAGGCAGGAAGCATGTCTGGAGAGAAGGAATGGGTGATGTTTCGGGACAAGACCCTTATGTCAGGGGAGTGGGCGGGACAGAGATAGAATGTAGTCGGAGACAGTAAGACTGGTGGGAGAACTGGGAAGGGGAGGTGATGGAGAGTGAGGGAAAGCAAGGGCTATTTGAAGTTAGAGAAGTCAATGTTCATACCGCTGGGGTGTAAGCTACCCAAGCGAAATATCAGGCGCTGTTCCTCTAATTTGCACTGGGCCTCACTCTGACAATAGAGGAGGCCCAGAACAGAAAGGTCAGATTGGGAATGGGGGGGGGGGAGTTAAAGTGCCGAGCAACCGGGAGATCAGGTTACAGTTTAAGAATAAGGGGTAGGCCATTTAGAACGGAGATGAGGAAGAACTTTTTCAGTCAGAGAGTGGTGAAGGTGTGGAACTCTCTGCCTCAGAAGGCAGTGGAGGCCAGTTCGTTGGATGCTTTCAAGAGAGAGCTGGATAGAGCTCTTAAGGATAGCGGAGTGAGGGGGTATGGGGAGAAGGCAGGAACGGGGTACTGATTGAGAGTGATCAGCCATGATCGCATTGAATGGCGGTGCTGGCTCGAAGGGCTGAATGGCCTACTCCTGCACCTATTGTCTATTATCAGGTAAGTTAAGGCGGACTGAGCGGAGGTGTTCAGCGAAACGATCGCCGAGCCTGCGCTTGGTCTCGCCGAATGTACAGAAGTTGACACCTGGAACAGCGGATACAGTAGATGAGGGAGGAGGTGCAAGTGAACCTCTGCCTCACCTGAAAAGACTGTTGGGGTCCTTGGATGGAGTAGAGGGGGGAGGTAAAGGGACAGGTGTTGCATCTCCTGCGGTTACAGGGGAAAGTAAGTACCCGAGGAGGGGGTGGTTTGGGTGGGAAGGGACGAGTTGACCAGGGAGTTGCGGAGGGAAAGGTCTCTGCGGAAAGCAGAAAGGGGTGGGGATGGGAAGATGTGGCCAGTAGTGGGATCCCGTTGGAGGTGCCGAAAATGTTGCCGGAGGATTATATGCTGTATGCGACGGCTGATGGGGTGGAAGGCAAGGACGAGGGGAACTCTATCCTTGTTACGAATGGGAGGAGGGGTAGCAAGAGCGGAGCTGCGGGATATCGAGGAGATATCCCTAGTGAGAGCCCCATCTATAATGGAAGAGGGGAACCCCGGTTTCCTAAAGAACGATGACAGAACTGGCCATTTGAAAATGCACAATATCCTAAAGCTGTTCATACCCAAGTGGATTAACTATTGTAATGCCAGAAACGCTCTGCAGGCAGCAAGAAGATACGACAGCAATGAACTAGTGACAAGATAATACCAGGATGTTGGGCTATTGTGGCTAGGGAACCAGTGAGAATGACCTGGATAGAGTGGATGTGGAGAGGATGTTTCCACTAGTGGGAGAGTCCAGGACCAAAGGCCACAGCCTCAGAATAAAAGGATGTGCCTTCCTTGAGAAAGGAGATAAGGATAAATGTATTTAGTCAGAGGGTGGTGAATCTGTGGAGTTCACTGCCCAAGTGAATGGGAATCTTTAAGGTGGTGATTGACAGATTCTTGATTGGTACGGGTGTCAGGGGTTATGCGGAGAAGGCAGGAGAATGGGATTGAGATGGAAAGACAGATCAGCCATGATTGAATGGCGGACTAGACCTGATGAGCCGAATGGCTTCATTCTGCTCCTATAACGTCTGAACATGACCTTTCCTCCAGCGAGCACTATGGATCATCTATATTCCTATCAGGGGGCCACAGAACCTTGGTTCAATATCTCATTTGAAAGACAGCACCTTGAGTTGTGCAGCACTGCCTCAAACACCCTACTGGAGTGTCGTCCTGCGTTTAAAATTCCATATTGGCGCTTGAACTCACAAGCTCCTTCACCTTACGAACTGAACTCAAGAATGTAAGGTGGGTCAAATTATCTGTAACCTCTGACTTTGTTACACCTTATTTTATAGTCACAACCTTCTTCCCCAGGGTGGCAATATCAACGACTAGAGGGCATAGCTTTACGGTGAGGGTCGAAGGTTGAGGGGAGATCTGTTAGATTTTAGATTTTAGATTTAGAGATACAGCGCAGAAACAGGCCCTTCGGCCCACTGGGTCCACGCCGCCCAGCGATCCCCGCACACCAACACTATCCTACACCCACTAGGGACAATTTTTACATTTTGCCCAGCCAATTAATCTACAAACCTGTACGTCTTTGGAGTGTGGGAGGAAACCGAAGATCTCGGAGAAAACCCACGCAGGTCACGGGGAGAACGTGCAAACTCCGTACAGTACAGCACCCATAGTCAGGATCGAACCTGAGTCTCCGGCGCTGCATTCGCTGTAAGGCAGCAACTCTACCGCTGCACCACCGTGCCACCGTTAGAACTATATATAATCATGAGAGGCATAGATAGCGTAGAGTCAGAATCTTTCTCCCCCAGGGTGGAAATGTCAAGGTCTAAAGGGCATAGCATTAAGATGAGAGGGGCAAAGTTAAAAGGGGATGTGTGCGGCAAGATTTTTGTTTAAACAAAGTGGGTGGTGGGGGCCTGGAATGCATTGCCTGGGGTGGTGGTGGAGGCAGATACCATAATGGCGTTTAAGAGACTTTTAGATAAATACATGGATATGCAAGCAATGGAGGGATATGGATAATGTACAGGCATTGGTCCTTGCATCATATTCAGCACAGACATTGTGGGCCGAAGGGCCTTTCCTGTGCCTTAATGTGCTATGTTCTATATTTAACCATGTTATGTGTATCACATAAATTATACTGAATGTTATGTTACAGTGTTATGTACTTAATTTGCTTTGAACTGTTAGTAAGAGATTTGGCAATATTTAAAATCCTGTCATTACTCATGCATTTTATTTGTGTTACATCCGAATCAATGCATCGGAATAAATGCAAAATTCACGAGACCAGGTGCACTAATTGAAAGCATAGTAATTTTGCAAAACATTTTCCAAATTAACCTATCAGCCCTTGACTTGACCAACCTATCTTCTAATGTTTCAATTACATTGAATCTATCAGATAGCCCATTTGGACAATTTTCCTGATGACACATAGCCCATCTATCAGATGCTGAGAGTTACAATGGACAATGACAACTTAACAATTAACACAGCTATATTGGCACCAGATATGAAAATATTTGCCATTCCAACGCCTCAGAAGGACGACCTGGAAGAGTTTGGTGCTCATCCTTGGATAAAGGAGAGAGATGGAATTCCACATGTTTACAACAGTCAGGAGTGCCAAGTCAAGGGTTCACTTTCGCCTTTAGCCCTCCACCTGACTCCTCACAATGCCACTGTTCATCTATTCTTGATTAACCTGAAAAATCTACAATTGGTCCCAACACCCAGTTCCCCCCCGGCCATGTGCCAATTCTGGACAAATTCCATTCTCCCATTTGCTCCCTCCAGTCCTGCATAAAACCAAAGCTATTCCAACAGCCCCGCTCTTTCTTTAGATTTAGAGAGATTTAGAGATACAGCGCGGAAACAGGCCCTTCGGCCCACCGAGTCCACGCCGCCCAGCCCAGCAACGTGTATTGCCTTTCTGCTGACTGGTTCGCACGCAACAAAAGCTTTTCACTGTACCTAGGTACAAGTGACAAGAAGCCAAACTCAAACTCAAGTGTGAAACTTTGACATGCACATCCCCTCTGAAGCTGATCATCTGAAAAGAACGATGTAGGTATCCATCCAAGAGCGGGAGAAAGTATCATGTTCAAATCTATTCCCTGCTCTCGGTGGTAATTTGATAAAGTAATAACAGTATGAATGTTAAACCCAATATATTTCACTTCATCTCTTCTTTTAAACAGTATTGATGCCAATAATTCCTTCTTCGAATGCTGGAAAGGGTGCAGAGAAGATTTACAAGGATGTTACCAGGGCTCGAGGGCCTGAGCTATAGGTTGAGGTTGAGCAGGCAGAGGTTGAGCAGAGGCTGTTGGTGGGTGTGGACAAGATGGGCTGAAGGGCCTGCTTCCATGCTGCATGACTCTATACACAATATTTTGACTTAATCATTTCAGCTGTAAGATGGTAACTTACGTAGTTCTCCCACTTTGAGGATTTCACACAGCATCCTGGTGAGCTCAATGCTGCTTCGACCAAATGGACACTCATGCTTATCTTCTCGACTGCTGTTCTCTAGTACGATCTGTCGGAAATCACAGCACAGGAAACATTACACAACCGTCTTCTACAATGCCAGGTCACAGAATGGCAAGCAATGGGTCTGAATGAGTCGGTGAACATAAGTACATAAGATAAGTTCATAAGGCATAGGAGCAGAATTGGGCCACTTGGCCCGTCGTGCTTGCTTCACCATTCGATCATGGCTAATCACGGGCGGCACGGTGGCACAGCGGTGGAGTTGCTGCCTCACAGCGCCAGAGAACCGGGTGTAATCCTGACTACCGGTGCTATCTGTTTGGGATTTGTACGTTCTCCTCGTGACCTGCGTGGGTTTTCTCCGGTTTCCTCCCACACTCCAAAGGTTTGTAGGCTAATTGGCTCGGTAAAATTGTAAATGGTCCCCAGTCAGGGCCGTCTTTACAGCATTATGGGCCCCGGGCAAAGCAGTGTACTGGGGCCCCTATGACAACTACTCACAGGAATAAAAATGTAAATGGTCGATAAAATTAAACACCCCCCTTTCCCCAGCACCCCCATTTCCCCCACTCTCTCTTCCCCCCCACCACCAACCCCCACCCTTGCTGTCCCCCTCCCCAGTCCCACTCTGCCTCCTCCCACCCCCACTCTCTCCTCCTCCCACCCTCCCCGTCGCCCCCACCGTTACTCTCCCCCACCCCCCTTTCCCTACCAGCCCCCCCCCTGTCGTGCCGGCGAAAAGCACTTACCGAAAAGCACTTAGCGATGGACTTAGGGTGCTACATTGTTGCGAAAAGCACTTGCAGATCGCTGTGAGAAGCACTTAGGGATGGAAAAGCAAAGCACTTAGGGAGCTAATTGTTGCGAAACAGATCGCTGTGAGAAGCACTTCGGGATGGAAAATGTTGCGAAAAAAACACTGGGACCGAAAATGTTGCGAAAAAAGCACTTATTGAGCCTATATTTTTAAAGTAGTATTTATTTATTGCAAGTCACTTAACATACACAGATCAGCATGGGGCCCCTATGCTCGTGGGGCCCCGGGCAAGTGCCCATCAGGCCCATGCGTTAAGACGGCCCTGTCCCCAGTGTGTGTAGGGCAGTGTCAGTGTGGGGGGGGGGGGGGAGGGGTCCCGCTGGTCGGCACGGACTCGGTGGGCCGAAGGGCCTGTTTCCACGGTGTATTTCTAAACTACACAAAACTAAAACCAACCTATTTTTCCCTCTCAACCCCCTTCTGGTAATGGAGCTAAGTCACCTGGACTGCAGGTAACACTCATGATTACTCACTCATATACCACTCACGTATTTTGCTTGTATTTTAAAACCTACTAGAACAAGTGGACCCATTGGGCCCAAACCTCTCCTGTATCGGTGCAGCAACCTCTCCTCCCCCCCCCCCTCTAACCCCCCTCGCCCCCTCCCTCCCCCCAACCCCCTCCCCTCTTCCTCTTCCCTCCACAACACAAGTGGACCCATTGGGCCCAAACCTCTCCTGCATCGGTGCATCAACCTTTCCTCCCCCCCCCCCCCATCTAACCCCCCTCGCCCCCTCCCTCCCTCCTCCCCTCCCCCCACACCCCTCCCCTCCTTCCTCTCCCCTCCACTCCATCCCCCTCAACCCCCCTTATCCTCCCTCCTCCCCCCCCACTCCTCCCTAGGAGATAGATATAAACTTTAAAATATGAATAACTTAAAAAATATAACACTGATTTCAATGAAACTTCTTCCATTAGCACCAGCACCAAAGGGACAATGGTGAATAAGGTGGGCCTAAAATTGTTGCGCTATCATGTACCGTTTTGGCTGTAGTTCAGGAACAAACAAACAAACAAACAAACGAGAGTTTTATTATATAGATGGTTTCCAGATTCATTGGATTTGCTGGGTAAATGCATGTTGGATTAGCGTAGTAGCCCGGAGTTTAGCAAAAAGCAGCCTCTATCATTGCGTTGAAGGTGAGTTTGAATCCCACAATTAGGGACATTTAATGTCATGTAGCTGAAGAAACCTGGAATTAAAATGCTCGTCTCAGTAAAAGTGGACACAAAATTATCACACTGATGGAAAAGCCTATCAAGTTCAATGTTCTTCAAGGAATTCTGCAGCCATTTCCCAGTCTGGCCTACGTATGACCCCCAAGCTAACAGTAACACAGTTTAATCTCATCTGCCCTCTGAAATGTTTAAGAACAGTTATCGGTTCTGTATGAATTTTGAATGGACAATAATTGCTGGCTCACTTTTGCCCCCCAAAAATGAAAGAAAATGTCTGCCTTCGATTTAAACCAGCATCTGCAGTTCTTTCCTACACAAAACAACAGCAGAAATGGTCCTAAGGTGCTTCACAGTACCAACGGGCTTCAAGAGAAATTTGGCACCAGTCCATAAAATGGGAAGATAATCAGAGGCAATATTTGAAGTGCACCCAATGAAAATAAAGGGGAGGGAGTAGGAAGGAACTACAGATGCTGATTTACACCGAAGATAGACACAAAATGCTGGAGTAACTCAACGTGTCAGGCAACATCTCTGGAGAAAAGGAATAGGTGACGTTTCGGGTTGGAACCCTTCTGCTGACTAGGGGAGGGAGTGATAGAGCTGAAAAAAGCAATGGGAACAGGGAGAGGAAAACAATAGTGGGAATTTTAAAATTAAGGCACGGCTTACCAAAAAACACACAGGGATAAACACTGAACTTGAGATGGCATGCATTAGTCCGAGGTGTTTGTTTGCAGATTTATGGAGGGTAGACCCAAAAGATGCTGAATTGTACAGGATTAGAACAGTCCTGAGGTGGCAAGGCTTGGATGAGCGCTACTGAGGTGGTGGGGCTGAGTGAAATAGGCAGACAACAGTGATGCATGGAGACATAGTCTGAAACTCAGCTCAGGACAAATACAACACCAAGGTTGTGAAGTACGGAATCGAGCGATATGGGGAAAAAGCAGGAACAGGGTACTGATTTTATTTCGGAGTCACGTGAGTGACTACGTGAAGACCCCGTCCAGCACGCATGCGCGACATTAGCGTTCATGCAGTGCACCGCGACGAACGGGAGTTCAAGGTGCTCCCGCTACAAACTAAAAAGTCGGGCCGATGGCCGTAAGTATTTTCTCTCTGGTCTGCTTTAGGTCCCAAGATGACCAAGACCAGAGGAAAGAAATTTGCAGTCGCCCCCCGTTCGTTTTCCGTTGAGGAACGTTCTTTGGAGGGGGGGCAAGAGGCGGCACAACTACCGAGCCGAGCCCAGCACCGCTAGTGCAGCCTCAGCAGCGAGCTGGAGGTACCTGCAGCCAGAACCGGGCGGTAGTGTCTGGACGATTCAGATGAAGATGCTACACCGCTACAGAGCGGCACTGGCAGCCGCCTAAGCCGAAACGGCTTATGGAGCAATGCTCCAGCGAGATCTGCTGAGAGCAGCAGCAGACTCGCCAACGGGCCGACAGGTAAGTTCTACCGTGGCCGTAAGTATTTTCTCTCTGGTCTGCTTTAGGTCCCAAGATGACCAAGACCAGAGGAAAGAAATTTGCAGTCGCCCCCGTTCGTTTTCCGTTGAGGAACGTTCTTTGGAGGGGGGGCAAGAGGCGGCACAACTACCGAGCCGAGCCCAGCACCGCTAGTGCAGCCTGAGCAGCGGGCTGGAGGTACCTGCAGCCAGAACCGGGCGGTAGTGTCTGGACGATTCGGATGAAGATGCTACACCGCTACAGAGCGGCACTGGCAGCCGCCTAAGCCAAAAACGGCTTATGGAGCAATGCTCCAGCGAGATCTGCTGAGAGCAGCAGCAGACTCGCCAAGGGAGGGCCCAGATCGCCCAGGCACTCCCGCAGTGCCCTTTAGGGGCACTGGCCATTGCCTCACCTTCTTTTGAAGGCAGCATTGGCGACCAGGTCTGGGCTGGTCAAGAAGAGGGGTTGTTGGCTGAAGATGTCCGGAGTACGCAGAGTGTACAGGATCAGGAACAGCTGCTGGGTGTGGTCAACCGCTACGTGGACATTCCACGAGGGGGTCGGCCTTTAGAGCCGAAACTTGCAGCCAGCATTGACCACCTGTCCTCAAAACCCCTACAAGAACGGGTGGTCAATGAGGCTCTTGAGCTATACACAGCCCCAGAAAATTGTACATCATTAAATGTACCAGCTGTAAACAGCCAAATTTGGGGACATTTGGGGCAGTAACCTGGAGTTGAAACTCCAGAAAATCCTTAAACTGACTGCAGGGATAACATCATATGCTCGGTCCATTGATGGTGTGGACATTTCCACAAATCAGCAAGATACACTAGCTCTGCTGTGCACCACTCAATACCAAATAAATGGTTTACGGAAATTATCAAGCCTGCCCTCAACCCTAAGTTTGCGGGAAAAAACACCGGGTTCAGAACCTCCAATTCTGCTTTTGGAAAGGATCTCCCAAAAAAGGTGAAAGACCTAGAGGAAGAATCCAAGACCTTTGGTCTCGTGAGGGCAGGTTTTGGGACCGAGCAGACCTAACAAACCCAGGCGGCAGTACCTCACGGCGTCCACCAGTCATAAACCACCATATGGGACTGGTGAAAGCTCGGGGTCCGCAACCATTCCCCGTAAGCCTTTTTTAGGCCAGGGCCCAGAGCGGACCCCATGGAAAATGTGCCACCCCCCAACAACAACATCAACGTCAACAGCAGCCCTCTACAGCCCAGCAGACACCTCATCGTCCAGCGAAGAGGCAGAAGAAGAATAACACCAATCACCATGGAGGTAGGTGGGTCTGGTACCTTTCGGCATATGAGCAGTAGGGACTCTATACTAACAGGGGGGAGATTGCACTTGTTTTTTGCATGCATGGGAAACCATCACTAATGACAAATACATACTAACCTGCATTTATGGCTACAAAATTGACTTTGTTCATAAAAACATTCCGCCAGTTCAGCACATACCCCAAAGGGTATTCACCCTCTCAGTCAAACATAAACAAGAGGGTCAAGCTGAACTTGTGAGGCTACTAGCAAAAGGTGTCATTGAAAGAACAAAACATGAACCTTTGGAATTTGTGTCTACAGGGTACTTTCTAGCAGGCATTGATTTAAAAGATGCCTACTACTCAGTACCCATACACAAGGAGCACCGTAAATAATTAAAATTTATCTGGAAGTCATGGCGTACTTAGATAGGGGAAACCTTGGAGACAGCTATTTTGGCAGTAGCAGCCACCAAACGTTTGTTTGAAACTTTGGGGTTTGTCATACATCCAGATAAATCCAATTTTACACCGTCCACTACCATGGACTATCTTGGATTTACGATTGATACTGTTCGCATGGTTGTAACTCTGCCAAAGTGGAAAGCATCACAATTGGCACTATCATGCCACGAACTAATGCATAAACGTCAGCCAACCATACGGCAGGTAGCTAGAGTTATTGGTAAAATGGTAGCAGCTTTTCCAGCTGTACAATTTGGGCCTTTTCACTACCAAAATTTACAAAGAACAAAAGTTCACGCACTAAAACAAAACTCAGGTCACTTTGACCGAGCCATGTATTTAACTGCTGAATCCATTACAGAGTTACAATGGTGAACAAGGAACATTAGCCTCAGTTTCCAGTCCCATAATTATCACCAACCCAGTATTAACCATTCAAACGGATGCCAGTGCTTTGGGCTGGGGAGCAACTAACATGCTATCCAGCACAGGGGGCAGATGGACTAATTCTGAATCATCTTGCCTACAGACACGGGGTATCAACTATTTAGAAATGTTGGGTGCGTTTTATGGTTTAAAAGCATATGCATCTAATACGCATCATGCACATGTCCGGTTGCAATTAGATAATACCACGGTGGTGGCTTATATCAACCACATGTGTGGTATAAAGTCAATATCGTGTGATAAATTGGTCAACATAATCTGGCAATGGTGTGTCGAAAGACATACTTGGTTATCAGCAACTTACCTACCAGGTAAGCAAAATACAGTGGCAGACACCAGGTCACGCAAATTTAACGATAACATCAAATGGATGTTTAAATCCCAAAATATTTGCCGAAATTACAAAGCAATATGGCACACCAGATATCGATCTATTTGCATCCAGGCTGAATCACCAGGTACCAACGTATGTCGCTTGGGAACCAGACCCTGAGGCAGCAGCAGTTGATGCATTCACGCTGTATTGGGGGAAAATGTTCTTTTATGCTTTTCCTCCCTTCTGCCTCATCAGTCGGGTATTACGGAAGATTCAATTGGATTCCGTCCCCAGCAGTCCGGAATTATTAATCCACCCAGTGTCAGGCATTAGTCACCCGTGCCATGACAGAGTCAATCTCCTGGCTTGCAGATTCTAAAAAGACCTCTACTGGGCCTGGGACTGTCTGAGGACGCCATCAACATGATGACCGCATCCCACCGGGAGTCCACCAGGAGACAATACCTGACCAATATAAGGAAATGGGAACGGTATTGCTCCAAAACAGGAACTACCTACACTACAGCGACACCCACCAGTGTTGTGCAATTCCTCGTTGGATTACATCAGGAAGGACTCAGCTACAGCGCCATAAATACAGCCAGGAGTGCGTTGTCAGCTTATTTGGTTCCAGCAGCAGGACAACTGGCTTTGGGGTCCCATCCACTAGTAATCAAAATCATGAGGGGATGTCAGCATTGTGCTGACGTACCTTAGCGGATGGCCACCGCCCAGGGCACTCACGCTGGAACAACTTACACTGAAATCAGTCATGCTCATGGCACTAGTGTCAGCTTAAAGGGTACAATCCCTCCACCTTCTGAGGCTGGACAGCATGACAGAGTCATTGGACTGTTTCACATTCCATATTCAGGGACTGGTCAAACAAACTAGACCAGGTACCACGCCTCCAGTCATGGAGTTCTGGGCATATTCATCTGAACCACGGCTGTGTGCCAAGACCACCTCGCCAATTACATAGACACAACATACAACTTAAGAGGGAGAGAAAAAGCCTTATGGATAAGCCACAAGAAGCCTCATGGTCAGGTGACGAGCCAAACCATTTCAAGGTGGCTCAAGCAGGTGCTTAAGTCCGCGGGAGTCAATACGAATGTTTACAAATCTCACTCCACCAGGGCTGCATCTACGTCGGCGGCTAGTCAAATGGACGTGCCTATTGACCATACTCTGGCCAGAGCAGCATGGTCCTCGGAAAGAACTTTCCAAAGGTTCTATAATAAACCGCTGGCGCAACCTGCTACATTTGCAGACAGAATTTTAGAGTCTGCAGATAATATTTAATTTGAGCCCTGGGGAGCTCTCTGTTTTTTGTTGTCATTAATAAACCTTTTTTGTTCACAAACAGGGTTCTTGATCGCGATAACATACTTCCTCCCTCTAAGGTCTTCAGACAGTGAGTGAAGCATGAGCTGGTACACGGTTCGGAATCACAGAGCTTTGAAGTCTTCACGTAGTCACTCACGTGACTCCGAAATAAAATAGTAAGATTAAATGAGAACTTACCAGTTCGAAGTTTGATCTGTATTTTATGAGGAGTTACGATGAGGGACTACGTGCCCTCCGCTCCCACCCTTTTTTATACAGATCAACTGGTAATCAAGTTCTTATTTTTTCTTTACTATATTTATTTCAATCGTTGTGTTTTTTCTGTGAATCCACACCGCTGCTTTGAAGAATGTCGCGCATGCGTGCTGGACGGGGTCTTCACGTAGTCCCTCATCGTAACTCCTCATAAAATACAGATCAAACTTCGAACTGGTAAGTTCTCATTTAATCTTACTATTTTGGATGATCAGCCATGAACATATTAGACAATAGACAATAGACAATAGGTGCAGGAGGAGGCCATTCGGACCGTCGAGCCGGAGCCACCGTTCAATGTGATCATGGCCGATCATTCTCAATCAGTACCCCGTTCCTGCCTTCTCCCCATACCCCCTGACTCCGCTATCCTTAAGAGCTCTATCTAGCTCTCTCTAGAAAGCATTCAGAGAATTGGCCTCCATTGCCTTCTGAGGCAGAGAATTCCACAGATTTACAACTCTCTGACTGAAAAAGGTTTTCCTCATCTCAGTTCTAAATGACCTACCCCTTACTCTTAAACTGTGGCCCCTGGTTCTGGACTCCCCCAACATTGGGAACATGTTTCCTGCCTCTAGCATGTGCAACCCCTTAATAATCTTATATGTTTCAATAAGATATGGTTTCATTGAATGGTGGTGCTGGCTTGAAGGGCCGAATGGCCTACTCCTGCACCTATTGTCTATGTTTCTACCAGGTTCCGTTTCAGATCGTTGTCAGGGAAAAGGTTTGGGGGAAGATCCTATGGAAAAAGCTTGAAGTAAGGATTGAAAACCGCAGCCATTGTGTTGATGGAGAAAACCTGTGATCCTCCAAGAACTGGATGTGGCTCTTTGTCACTGGATTTACGTATAAAGGGTCAAAAAAATGACGTGACTGAGCTGGGTGCAGTCAGTATCAATGTGAGAACTGACATTAATTTTCAGATGGAAAGACACAAAATGCTGGAGTAACTCAGCAGGTCTGGCAGCATCCTGGGAGAACATGGAGAGGAGACATTTCAGGTCAGAACCCTTTCTCAGACAGATCAGTCTGAAGAAGGCCCCCGACCTGATACATCACCTATCCAAGCTCTCCAGGGGTTCTGCCTGAGCCTGCTGAGTTACCCCAGCACTTTGTGTCTTTCCTCGCTAAACCAACATCTGCAGTTCCTTGTTCCTACATTAATATTAAGACATTGCTGATGGTCAGTTTGTGAGAGGAGGAGAAGGTGTGGCAATGGCAGGTGAGGTGCAGGACAAGTATTGATCCTTGGAAGCCACTAGAGATAATGGTGTGGGCGATGGGAAGAGAAGCTGCAGATATAGTAACAGACCTGGGCAATTGTGGTCCCATCAAATTTAACAGTGGAGACAGGGTGGAAAATAGTGGTGTGAGCAAATAGATGGTGAAGGTGGAAAAGGACACATTATATTTGCACAGGATGTTTTTTTTTGTTGCCTTTTTTTTTTAGAGATACAGCGTGGAAACAGGCCCTTCGGCCCACCGGGTCTGCGCCGCCCAGCGATCCCCGCACATTAACACTATCCTACACCCCAGGGACATTTTTTACATTTACCCAGTTAATTAACCTACATACCTGTACGTCTTTGGAGTGTGGGAGGAAACCGAAGATCTCGGAGAAAACCCACGCAGGTCACGGGGAGAACGTACAAACTCCGTACAGACAGCACCCGTAGTCAGGATAGGAGACTTATTAACAAATAACTTTTGATCAGAGGCATGTTTGCACTAATGATATGGCCAGGTGCCAGAATTGGGGGGGGGGGGGTTAAAGCAAACACTGAACAATACAAGCTTGATTTTGGGTGGCGATCGCTGCCAGTTCTGACCTGCTCCCTCTCCCCTGACTCTCAGTCTGAAGGAGGGTCTCGACCTGAAATGTCATCTATTCCTTTTCTCCAGAGATGCTGTCTGGCCCACTGAGTTACTTCAGCATTGTGTGGCCATCTTTGGTGTATCCAGCATCTGCAGTTCCTTCCACCACATGATTTTGGGTGGCTGCACAACAGTCAACTTGGCGCAACGGATAAAGATCCCAACACAGAGTGTCTTTTACGAAGGAATGGTGCAGACAAAGAACAGATTATTGCAACAACCAGAACTCTCCAACCAGGCTTTTATCTGAAAAAGTTTGAAAAAGGGTCTTGACACAAAACATCACCCATCCCTTCTATCCAGAGATGCTGCCTGTCCCGCTGAGTTACTCCAGCATTTTGTGACTATCCAGGCTTTTAGCACCCAGCAATGCCGAAAGTAGCCCCTGAATGTGTGTACGGAAAACGGGAAAGAATATTTAAATACAGAGGGCTCTCACCTTGTATTGAAAAACATATAAAATTATTAAGGGATTGGACACGCTAGAAATATGTTCCCGATGTTGGGGGAGTCCAGAACCAGGGTCACAGTTTAAGAATAAGGGGTAGGCCATTTAGAACGGAGATGAGGAAGAACTTTTTCAAACAGAGAGTTGTGAATTTGTGGAATTCTCTGCCTCAGAAGGCAGTGGAGGCCGATTCATTGGATGCATTCAAAAGAGTGTTAGATAGAACTTTTAGGGCTAGCAGAATTAAGGGATATGGGGGAGAAGGCAGGAATGGACTACTGATTTTGGATGATCAGCCATGATCACATTGAATGGCAGTGCTGGCTCGAAGGGCCGAATGGCCCTATATATTGTCTGTACATGTATGTATTTATGAAAACATGGAAAAGGTCCTTAAATCTTTTGATGTCCCACAGCTGAATTTAGTTTAGTTTAGAGATACAGTGTGAAAATCGGCCCTTAGGCCCACCGAGTCCATGCCGACCAGTGATCCTCGCACGTTAACACTATCCTACCCACACACTAGGGACACTTTACAATTTTACCAAGCCAATTAACTTACAAATCTGTATATCTTTGGAGTGTGGGAGGAAACCGAAGCACCCGGAGAAACCCCCATCGCAGGTCACGGGAGAACGTGCAAACTCCGTACAGACAGCGCCCGCAGTCAGGATCAAAACCGGGTCTCAGGCGTTGCAAGTATATCTGTATACCTGCTCTAACTAGGTAATACACTATTGCATCCTTTCCTACAACTGAACAAGCATTAAACTGCATCAATTATATGCATTCCAAACATCAAATCTGTGCATATTTTGACAGACTGTCATCTAATTATTTTATCCAAGTTCCAAATAAGACAGATATATAACCGGGTTCCATAAATTGACTGCCTGCCTTTCAGACCTGGTTTCAGCTGAGCTGGAAATATCAATTTGCCTATGCGTAAAGGAACCAATTGTTCCCACCCTCCCCCATTCTCCGCATCACCACCCACTCCCAAGGGAAGTGGAGACACCACAGTTATCATTGGAGCTCGCAAGGTTACAGCACTTGACAAGTCCAGGAGTTGAATGATGTCCTCAGAGCCAATGCAGTATTTCAATTTGAAGCCACACTCTTCAACCACCCCCTCCCTGCGTTCCACGTGAATTGCACACGATGTAGAACCACTCCAGGCACTGCAATTTATGCTCCAATCAACCACATCAGCTCTTAAAAATAGGCATCAGAATATCCACTATATATTCAAATCACCAATGAAGACATATTGCAGGTCAGGGCAGCGCAGCAAACAAATATTCTATTTGCGTCTGAACAAAGCAGCAGCAGCAGCAGCAACAAATAATGTGAGGTGATCTCTTGTTAACACGTTCACAACTCAAAGCACCACTTTGATTGAATTTCCAGGTTCAGGATATTCTAACACAGCTCCAGAAGACTTTGGTTAAGCTGCATTTGGAGTATCGCGTGCCGTTCTGCTCTTCCCATTACAGGGGCTTTGGTGAGACTGCAAAGGGGGTTTACCAGAATACTCGACACACGAAGATGGAGCGACTCAGCGGGTCAGACAGCATCTCTGGAGAAAAGGAATAGGTGATGTTTTGGGTCAAGACCCTTCTTCAGACTGAGAGTCAGGGGAAAAGGAAACAAGAGGTATAGGCGGTGACAGAGAGAGATATAGAACAAACTAAACCAAGAGGACCCGTTGGGCCCAAACCTCTCCTGCATTGGTACAGCACCCTCTCCTCCCTACTCCCCCCCTTCCTCTCCCTCCCTTCCCCTCACTCCCCCCTCCTCCCCTCACTCTCCCCTCCCCCTCCCCCCACTCCATCCCCCTCAAACCCCCCCTTATCCTCCCTCCTCCCCCTCCCTCCCTCCCCCCCCCTCTATCACCCTCCCTCCCCCTTCCCTCCCTAGGTGATAGATTGAAACTTTAAAATATGAATAACTTTAAAAATATAACACCGATTTCAATGAAACTTCTTCCATTAGCACCAAAGGGACGACGGTGAGTAAGGTGGGCCTAAAATTGTCGCGCTATCGTATACCGATTTGGCTGTAGTTCAGGAACAAACAAACAAACAAACGAGAGTTTTAGTATATAGATGAGTGAAAGATATGCAAAAAAAAGTAATGATGATAAAGGAAACAGGCCATAGTTAGTTGTGGGCTAGGTGAAAACGAGAATGCTGCCTGAATTAGAGGGTTTCAGCGACAAAGAAACGTTGGATAAACTTGTATTGTTTTCTCTGGAACGTCGAAGATTGAGGGGAAACTTGATAGAAGTATAACATTTTGAGAGGAGAGCAGTCAGAACTTTTTTCCCAGGGTGGAGATGGCCAACACTAGAGGGTGAGAGGGGGACAGTTTAATGGTGAAATGTGCGACATGTTTTTTTATATACCGAGAATAAAAGAAGTCTGGAAAGAATTGCCAGGGGTGGGGTGGAGGCAGATACAATTGCGGTGTTTAAGAGGCACTTTTAGATAGGCACATGTAAGAACAGGGAACAGAAGGATATGGAAGGCCAAGTCATCTACCTGCATGTAATACATATCCCACCATGTGCCTATCCAAACATCTATCCCCCGGGGAACAAAGGCTGAAGAAGGCCGGGTGTGGAGAGGGACGACGGTTCGCAGGACGACAGTAATAGACAATAGACAATAGGTGCAGGAGGAGGCCATTCGGCCCTTCGAGCCAGCACCGCCATTCAATGTGATCATGGCTGATCATTCTCAATCAGTACCCCGTTCCTGCCATCTCCCCTGACTACACTATCCTTAAGAGCTCTATCCAGCTCTCTCTTGAATGCATTCAGAGAATTGGCCTCCACTGCCTTCTGAGGCAGAGAATTCCACAGAATGGAGTAGGGGACGGTTACAACGGGCCTTTGTGGCCAACTGTAGCTGGGACTGCAAAATGGCGCCTCTTGCATAAGGACTCAATATAATGGATCACGTACAGGCAGATGAGATCATTTTAACTAGGCATCGTGTTCAGCAAAACACTGCGGGCCATAGAGTCATAGAGTGATACAGTGTGGCAACAGGCCCTTCGGCCCAACTTGCCCACATCGGCCAACATGTCCCAGCAACACTAGTCCCACCTGCCTGCGCTTGGTCCATATCCCTCCAAACCTGTCCTATCCATGTACCTGTCTAACTGTTTCTTAAATGTTGGAATAGTCCCAGCTTTAACTACTCCTCTGGCAGAGTGTTCCATACACCCACCACCCTTCGTGTGAAAACGTTACCCCTCAGATTTCTATTAAATCTTCTCCCCTTTCACCTTGAAGCTACGTCCTCTGGTCCTCGATTCCCCTTCTCTGGGCAAGAGACTCTGTGCATCAACCCGATCTATTCCTCTCATGATTTTGTACAGGGTCCGTCCCTGTGCTGTACTGTTCCATTTACAATTAGCAAACTACTGCAGACATAGATATCTGAAATGTCCCACGCCTGCCTCTTTTCCAGCTTTCTCCTCCCCACTACAATCAATCTGAAGAAGGGTCCTGACCCGAATCGTCACTGATCCATGCAGTTTCAATGGACACTGGCCAGGACCATTCTATGATTTAAAACGTGAAAAGTAAACGTGTATATATTTTTTTAAAAGATGACCCTTTGATTTCCTTCAGAGTTGTTTGCAGCAACATTTTCCTTATTTTCTGGAAACCCCAGGACAGTCCAGCAGCGTTATTGCCGACTGACTTGTGTTCACTGGCATTACACAGAAACCCAATGACAATTTTCAGAACCCACTGTGAATAATACATAGAAACATAGAACCCACTGTGAATAATACATAGAAACATATATCAAACATTCTTCCTTGAAGTATTTGCAGTCCAGAGGCTAGGATACACCGTGACCTCTGCTTTACTTGCTTTTGCCTGAATAAATAAAATATATTATGCCCTTTTCCTTTTGCCAAAGCTACACATCAAATTTACAGAGCTGGAAGAAAGCTCCATTCATCCATGATAATCACTGGAGAGAATTATTCTGCTGCTGGCAACATTCATTTTACTTTCGGATTCATCGTCTCCCTATTTGAAATGGAGTAGACAGGAATCTCTTCTGGGACTAACTCCACACTATTCCGATAAATGGAATATAATAAGCCACGTTACTCATTTGCAAAGTAAAAACACAACAAGAGAGCAGGCCTGATCTAATAACCCCTTGGATTATTTTTGATCGGACTTTAATGGCTTTATCTTGCACTAAACGTTATTTATTTAGTTTAGTTTAGTTTAGAGATACAGCGTGGAAACAGGCCCTTCGACCCAAGGAGTCCGCATCGACCAGCGATCCCCGCTACAAACACTATCCTACACGCACTAGGGACAATTATACCTAGCCAATTAACCTACAAACCTGTACGTCTTTGGAGTGTGGTGGGAAACCGAAGACCTTGGAGAAAACCCACGCAGGTCACGGGGAGAACGTACAAACTCCAAACAGACAAGCACCCATAGTCAGGATCGAATCCGGGTCTCCAGCGCTGTAAGGCAGTAGCTCTACCTCTACGCCACCGTGCCGCCTTTCATGTTATTCCTTTTATCATGTACACTGTGGATGGTTCGATTGTAATCATGTATTGTCTTCCCGCTGACTGGGCAGCACGCAACAAAAGCTTTCCACTGTACCTCGGTACATGTGACAATAAACTAAACTCAACATATTGGAGGAAGAAATATATAATAATAAACCACCTCAAGAAGACTTAAGCACAATAAATCCATCACCATGTCCTCATTTCATTGATGTCATTTCAGTTCTAGTTTCACCAAAAAGGACTCCGACTTTGTCTCAATATTTGGTTAGTTAATAACCCTTATAAGTAGTTAAGCTGGCTATATGGTCTCACATCTCCACTTGTGCAAACTGATCAGAGACATTTTTAAATAAACTTAAAAACTGAGCAGTCGGCAGTTTCCATTCCCTTTTAGATATTAAATTCTTGCAGCTACTTGTGCCAAAGCAGTGAGCCACTGCATGAGCACAATGGGAATAAAAGTGCAAGTGAAAGGGCACAGTCTGACGATCTTGCCCTCGTGATGCGTGCCGGCTGGGAAAAGCAGCAGGAAATTCAGTTTGCAAACATTTCTCTCAAAATCGTGTATGTGACAATCCGCATGGTAAAAAATGGGCTCCCTTGGATAAAGTCAGGGATTATAAACATGAAGGAACTGCAGATGCTGGTTTACACCGAAGATAGACACAAATTGCTGGAATAACTCAGCGGGGCAGGCAGCGTCTCTTGTTGGAAGGAATGGGCGGTGTTTCGGGTTGAGTCTGAAGAAGGATTTCG
Organism: Rhinoraja longicauda; assembly: GCF_053455715.1. Lineage (NCBI taxonomy): Eukaryota > Metazoa > Chordata > Chondrichthyes > Rajiformes > Arhynchobatidae > Rhinoraja > Rhinoraja longicauda. The sequence goes on from NC_135954.1 coordinate 13,043,771, forward strand.
ACCCGAAACGTCACCCATTCCTTCTCTCCAGAGATGCTGCCCGTCCCGCTGAGTTACTCCAGGTTTTTGTGTCTATCGTCAATTATAAATGTGATACTGTTTGAGTTATGTCTGGCCGGTGAGGCTACTGGTTGCTTGGGTCCACTTTGCGAACTCTTACAGTTTTATTTTGGGATGATGCTCATAATGGAGGGAGGAAGGATACCGAGGGACCTCCAACTTGATCTCTGTGGCTAGTAAAATTCAGCTCTAATTGAGCAGGCTTGGTTTAGGCAAGAGTAAATTTACCATATCTTGAGTAACTATAGGCCTCCTGGTTTGTATTTACAAAATGACTGGAGTTGAAAAATTCTGATGAGAAAATAATATAATTCAGCACTAGTGGCAAATTAATATATTGGAAATCTTTCATAATCCAATTCTACATATCAAATAACGATCTTATGAAATCTAGAAATTAAACTTTGCCCAGTTATTGAAACCCAACAGACATGCAGCATCAGACTAAATAGGTTTAAGGTGTGGGGGAAAAATCTAATAGGAATCTGAGGGGTAACTTTTTCACACAAAGGTTGGTGGGTGTATGGAACAAGCTGCCGGAGGAGATAGGTGAGGCTGGGACTATCGCAACGTACTGCACCATCCCATCACTCCTGCCTTATATCCAAGGATCCATGGGCCAGGCCACTGATTACTTACCCAGTAACTAAAGCATCATGCAAACCTCTTGTTGGTAGTATGGAGCTCATGAATTTCACTAATCTAAAGCTACAGCAAAACTCAATTAATCTGGCACACTCGTGACTATGGTGCCAGACTAGCAAATATACTGGACCTACAGATGTTGTTCTATTAATACTTCAACATACTTTTAATTCATTTTTCAACAGATGCTCAACAGTACAGAGAAGGTTCACCAGATTGATTCCTGGGACTTTCATATGAAGAAAGACTGGATAGACTCGGCTTGTACTCGCTGGAATTTAGAATTTAGAAGATTGAGGGGGGATCTTATAGAAACTTACAAAATTCTTAAGGGGTTGGACAGGCTAGATGCAGGAAGATTGTTCCCGATGTTGGGGAAGTCCAGAACAAGGGGTCACAGTTTAAGGATAAGGGGGAAGTCTTTTAGGACCGAGATGAGAAAGTTTTTTTTCACACAGAGAGTGGTGAATCTGTGGAATTCTCTGCCACAGAAGGTAGTTGAGGCCAGTTCATTGGCTATATTTAAGAGGGAGTTAGATGTGGCCCTTGTGGCTAAAGGGATCAGGGGGTATGGAGAGAAGGCAGGTACGGGATACTGAGTTGGATGATCAGCCATGATCATATTGAATGGTGGTGCAGGCTCGAAGGGCCGAATGGCCTACTCCTGCACCTATTTTCTATGTTTCTATGTTTCTATGTAACGTCTCAGTCGATGAGTTTCAAGAGACTGCAGGTAAGTTTAAAGATTCAAGTGTTTAGTTGTCAAATGCAGCAGGTATGACCTGGAGCAATGAAGTGATTCCGACTTACGTAAAATCAGACTTAGAGTCATAGTATGGAAATAGGCCCTTCGGCCCAACCTGCCCACACCGGCCAACATGTCCACGACACTAGTCCCACCTGCCTGCGTTTGGTCCATATCCCTCCAAACATGTCCTATCCATGTACCCGTCCAAACGTTTCTTAAAGGTTGCAATAGTAATTGCCTCACTTACATTAGGGTTACATTCAATAGACAATAGGTGCAGGAGGAGGCCATTCGGCCCTTCGAGCCAGCACCGCCATTCAATGTGATCATGGCTGATCATTCTCAATCAGTATCCCATTCCTGCCTTCTCCCCGTACCCCCTGACTCCGCTATCCTTAAGAGCTCTATCTAGCTCTCTCTTGAATGCATTCAGAGATTTGGCCTCCACTGCCTTCTGACGCAGAGAATTCCACAGATTCACAACTCTCTGACTGAAAAAGATTTTCCTCATCTCAGTTCTAAATGGCCTACCCCTTATTCTTAAACTGTGGCCCCTTGTTCTGGACTCCCCCAACATTGGGAACATGTTTCCTGCCTCTAACGTGTCCAACCCCTTAATAATCTTATACGTTTCGATAAGATCTCCTCTCATCCTTCTAAATTCCAGTGTATACAAGCCTAGTCGCTCCAGTCTTTCAACATATGATAGTCCCGCCATTCCGGGAATTAACCTAGTAAACCTATGCTGCACGCCCTCAATAGCAATTCCGTGAGTAAGTCGGAAGTGCCTGCATGTTGATGAGGAAGGCATGGATCTCGTTGCATAGGGAGCTGAAGACATCCAGTTCCCCAACTTTGACACAGAGTTTGGAAGGGAGGACGGTGTTGAAGGCTGAGCTGTAGTCGATGAAAAACAGCCTGGCGTTTCTATTCCTGTTGCCCAGCGCAGAGTGGGGAACCAGCAAGCTCACATCAGTCGTTGATCCGTTGTGGCGGTAGGCGTATTGAAACAGGTTGTTACCGAGGCAGGAATTGACCTGCGTCAGAGCCAACGTCTCAAAGAACATCACAAAGGGGACACAGGAATCCAGAAGCTGGTGAGTGGTAAGTGAGTGTAGGAGCCACCAAACTGGTGAGAACTTAGCAAGTTAGATGCACACAATCTCTTGCCCAGAGTAGGGGAATCAAGGACCAGAGCACATGGGTTCAAGGTGAAGGTGAAAAGGTTTAATAGGAATCTGAGGGGTAACTTTTTCACACAAAGGGTGGTGGGTGTATGGAACAAGCTGCCAGAGGAGATAGCTGAGGCTGGGACCATCCCAACGTTTAAGAAACTGTTAGACAGGTACCTGGATAGGACAAGTTTGGAGGGATATGGAGGGGCATGTTGGCTGGTGTGGGCAAGTTGGGCCGAAGGGCCTGTTTCCACACTGTGTCACTCTGTGACTCTGTGACTCTAAGCGCGGGAACTGGGGACCTGGAGAGTAAGAAAGGAGTAGGGGAACTGGGGACAGAGTGAATAGAAAGGGTGTGTGGGAACTGAGGCCCAGTTAAGTGTAAGCTTAAGTTTACTTTAAGTTTAAATTTTAACCACCATATATAAAAATCAGTGGTTTGAAGTTTAAACAATTTTTCCGATGCATGAAACACAGATGGAACCAACAGGCTAATACTTCTAAGTTTATTTCTTCTAAGCCTAGAAGCAGGCCTGCTGAGTTCACTCCTTGCCCACAAGTTCTGTTATTGGACTTTCTCATCTATTCCCTACACATTAGGGCCAATTAACCCACAAACCCATTGGAAACAGGAGCACCCGGAGGCGAAACTCACGGGATTCATCAAGCAGGTATAGACGATCGACAATAGGTGCAGGAGGAGGCCATTCGGCCCTTCGAGCCAGCACCGCCATTCAATGTGATCATGGCTGATCATTCTCAATCAGTACCCCGTTCCTGCCTTCTCCCCATACCCCCTGACTCCGCTATCCTTAAGAGCTCTTTTTGGCTCGCTCTTGAATGCATTCAGAGAATTGGCCTCCGCTGCCTTCTGAGGCAGAGAATTCCATAGATTCACAACTCTCTGACTGTATCATCCGGTGAGCCAGATACCGAACCATTTGGATTTCCAAATGCTTGGGAAAGCAGATTATTGACGTTTAACTGTGTTCACCTGCAGGAAATAAACTTAAGAAGTATTAGCTAGTTGAATCTATCTGCGTTTCATATGTCACAGAATTAATTTAAGCTTCTAACCACTGACTTTTATATACGGCGGTTAAAATGTAATTGATCTTTCAGAGTTGGCACTTGGCCTCAGCTGTCAGAGCAGCCAAGGGGATACTAATGGATTACAAAATGCATTTTGTGCTCATGCAGTGAGTCACTGTCACAGAGGCACTGATAGATGAATGCAGGCAAGAGGTGACCCAAAAGATTTCTGTCAAATTAGAAAGCTGCTTGAAGGAGACAAGTCAATTTGTGGGCAAGTTTAAAGTCAATGGTCATCAATGTAAGGTGGTCATAAACAAATCCGATAAGGGATTCGTGAGGAGGTTCCGGAGAGAGAGAGAGAGAGAGAGCACGCACGCACGCACGCACACGGGTTCAATCCTGACCACGGGTTTTTAGATTTAGATTTAGAGATACAGCGCGGAAACAGGCCCTTCGGCCCACCGAGTCCGCGCCGCCCAGCGATCCCCACACACTCTGGGGACAATTTTTACCCAGTCAATTAACCTACATACCTGCACGTCTTTGGAGTGTGGGAGGAAACCGAAGATCTCGGAGAAAACCCACGCAGTTCACGGGGAGAACGTACAAACTCCGTACAGACGGCGCCTGTAGTCAATGGGTGCTGTCTGTCCGGAGTTTGTTCATTCTCCCTGTGACCACGTGGGTTTTCTCTGGGTGCCCCGGTTTCCTCCCACACTCCAAAGGCGTGCAGGTTTAACGGCTAATTGGCTTCGGTAAATTGTCCCCCAGTGTGTAGGGTAGAACTAATGAGTGGGTGATCACTAGTTGGCGTGGACTCAGTGAGCCAAAAGGCCTGTTTCCACACTTTATCACTAAACTAAACTAAACGAAACACAAGGGAGGAAGGGACAGAACAATAGACAATAGACAATAGGTGCAGGAGGAGGCCATTCAGTCCTTCGAGCCAGCACCGCCATTCAATGTGATCATGGCTGATCATTCTCAATCAGTACCCCGTTCCTGCCTTCTCCCCATACCCCCTGACTCCGCTGTCCTTAAGAGCTCTATCTAGTTCTCTCTTGAATGCATTCAGAGAATTGGCCTTCTGAGGCAGAGAATTCCACAGATTCACAACTCTCTGACTGAAAAAGGTTTTCCTCATCTCAGTTCTAAATGGCCTACCCCTTATTCTTAAACTGTGGCCCCTTGTTCTGGACTCCCCCAACATTGGGAACATGTTTCCTGCCTCCAACGTGTCCAACCCCTTAATAATCTTATACGTTTCGATAAGATCTCCTCTCATCCGTCTAAATTCCAGTGTATACAAGCCTAGTCGCTCCAGTCTTTCAACATATGATAGTCCTGCCATTCCGGGAATTAACCTAGTAAACCTACGCTGCACGCCCTCAATAGCAAGAATATCCTTCCTCAAATTTGGAGACCAAAACTGCACACAGTACTCCAGGTGCGGTCTCACTAGGGCCCTGTACAACTGCAGAAGGACCTCTTTGCTCCTATACTCAACTCCTCTTGTTATGAAGGCCAACATTCCATTGGCTTTCTTCACTGCCTGCTGTATCTGCATGCTTCCTTTCAGTGACTGATGCACTAGGACACCCAGATCTCGTTGTACGTCCCCTGTTCCTAACTTGACACCATTCAGATAATACTGTGCCTTCCTATTCTTACCACCAAAGTGGATAACCTCACACTTATCCACATTACACTGCATCTGCCATGCATCCGCCCACTCACACAACCTGTCCAAGTTACCCTGCAACCTCATGGCAACTTCCTCACAGTTCACACTACCACCCAGCTTTGTATCATCTGCAAATTTGCTAATGGTACTTTTAATCCCTTCATCCAACGAACAACAAAGAATTAGATGGCTGGCTATGCGGAAGCAAGTGTGAAACAGAAATGCTGGTGTGAATCATAGACCCGTAGTCATAGACTGTGGCTGTGAATGGCCAGTTACTGTGCTGTGATGTAGAAAGCAAATGCAGATGCTGGTTTACACCCAAGATAACAAAGTGCTGGAATAACTTAGCGGGTCAGGCAGCATCGCGACACAAAGTACTGAACATAGCGAGTCCGATCATGTCCTGTGTCAGTCCGTTCAACTACAATCATGCCAGAGAGTTAAGCAGCTTGAAGTAGTAATGATTCTAGTTTTGATAACTAAATAAATTACGTAAATACACTACTTCAGTGCTTATACAGTGCCCTCCATCATGTTCGGCACAAAGACCCATCATTTATTTATTTGCCTCCGTGCTCCACAATTTGAGATTTGTAACAGAAAAAAATCACATGAGTTAAAGTGCACATTGCCAGATTTTATTAAAAGGTATTTTTATACATTTTGGTTTCACCATGTAGAAATTACAGCTGTGTTTATACATAGTCCACCCATTTCAGGGCACCATAATGTTTGGGACACATGGCTTCACAGGCATTTGTAATTGTTCAGGTGTGTTTAAATGCCTCCTTAATGCAGGTATAAGAGAGCGCTCAGCACCCAGTCTTTCCATCACCTTTGGAAACTTTTATTGCTGTTTATCAACATGAGGTCCAAAGTTGTGCCAATGAAAGTCAAAGAAGCCAATATGAGACTGAGAAACAAGAATAAAACTGGGTGTAGGAGCCATTTTCGTTTAATTTAGTTACTGTCATTGTATTATGGCTATGTTTAATATTTCAAGTTTCTGCCTTTTTTGCATGCTTGTGGGTATAATTTGATACGTAATGGGGAGTGTCTACATGGGAGGAGACTAACGTAGCGACAGAGATTGTGGGTCCGTTTAGTCTCGGAGGATGGAGAGGATAGTTTTTTACCACACTCACGACTGCCACACTCGCGCCAGCTACACTCACAAGGACCACACGGTAATGACTACATGATTTTTATTGTATTGTTTGAAGAAGAAACAGTTGATAAGAACGAAAAGTTATGAATTACTCTTTTGATTTGTGCTACTTTAATAAAGACCAATTAATCAAGAAACAGCGTTTGGAAGATTCGTTTTTGTTATCTCAGAGTGCGGTGTGTGCGTAAGCTTTACCTCCATTCCATCCCTGAGCAGTAATGGCTATCGAAGTTGGACTTTGAGAAAGTATGGAAACTGCCATTACACTGGTAGAGACATCGGCCAAACATGAGGCTTACCAAAATCAACTGTTTGGAACATCATTAAGTAGAAAGAAGCACTGGTGAGCTTACTAATCGCAAAGGGACTGACAGGCCAAGGAAGACCTCCACAGCTGATGACAGAAGAATTCTCTCCATAATAAAGAAAAATCCCAAAACACCTGTCCGACAGATCAGCAACACTCTTCAGGAGTCAGGTGTGGATTTGTCAATGACTACTGTCCGCAGAAGACTTCATGAACAGAAATACAGAGGCTACACTGCAAGATGCAAACCACTGGTTAGCCACAAAAATAGGATGGCCAGGTTACAGTTTGCCAAGAAGTACTTAAAAGAGCTAGCACAGTTCTGGAAAAAGGTTTTGTGGACAGATGAGACGAAGATTAACTTATGTCAGAGTTATGGCAAGAGCAAAGTATGGAGGAGAGAAGGAACTGCCCAAGATCCAAAGCTTACCACCTCATCTGTGAAACACGGTGGTGGGGGTGTTGATCCTGGGCATGTATAGCTGCTGAAGGTACTGGCTCACTTATCTTCATTGATGATACAACAGCTGATGGTAGTAGCATAATGAATTCTGAAGTGGACAGACACATCCTATCTGCTCAAGTTCAAACAAATGCCTGAAAACTCATTGGCCGGCGGTTCATTCTACAGCAAGACAATGATCCCAAACATACTACTAAAGCAACAAAGGAGTTTTTCAAAGCTAAAAAATGGTAAATTCTTGAGTGGCCAAGTCAATCACCCGATCTGAACCCAATTGAGCATGCCTTTTATATGCTGAAGAGAAAACTGAAAGGGACTAGCCCCCAAAACAAGCATAAGCTAAAGATGGCTGCAATACAGGCCTGGCAGAGCATCACCAGAGAAGACACCCAGCAACAGGTGATGTCCATGAATCACAGACTTCAAGCAGTCATTGCATGTAAAGGATATGCACCAAAATACTAAACATGACTACTTTCATTTACATGACATTACTGTGTGCCAAACATTATGGTGCCCTGAAATGGGGGGAACTATGTATAAACACTGCTGTAATTTCTATACGGTGAAACCAAAATGTATAAAAATGGCCTTTATTAAAATCTGACAATGTGCATTTTAACCACGTGTGATTTTTTTCTATTACAAATCTCAAATTGTGGAGTACAGAGGCAAATAAATAAATGATGGGTCTTTGTCCCAAACATTATGGAGGCCACAGTAGCCAGTGATGTAAACAGGAACAGAAATAAGGCTATTCAGACCCAGCAGCCTGCTCCACGATTTAATTAGATCATGGCATGTCCGCATCTTAATTTAATTCATCCATGAAGCTCCATATTCCTTAATTAGCCTGTGCGACAAATATCAACCTTAGCCTTGAGGGTCTATTCAGAATTCATAGCCTTTTAGGGGGAAAGCATAAGAAAGCATAAGAAAATAACTGCAGATGCTGGTACAAATCGAAGGTATTTATTCACAAAATGCTGGAGTAACTCAGCAGGTCAGGCAGCATCTCGGGAGAGAAGGAATGGGTGACTTTTCGGGTCGAGATCCTTCTTCAGACTGATGTCAGGGGGGTGGGGCAAAGGAAGGATATAGGTGGAGACAGGAAGATCTGGGAAGGGGGAGGGGAAGAGAGGGACAGAGGAACTATTTAAAGTTGGAGAAGTCGATGTTCATACCACTGGGCTGCAAACTACCCAGGCGAAATATGAGGTGCTGTTCCTTCAATTTCCGGTGGGCCTCACTATGGCACTGGAGGAGACCCATGACAGAAAGGTCAGACTGGGGATGGGAGGGGGAGTTGAAGTGCTCGGCCACCGGGAGATCAGTTTGGTCAATGCGGACCGAGCGCAGGTGTTCAGCGAAGCGATCGCCGAGCCTGCGCTCACAGAGTCAAACAGCATGGAAACAGACTCTTCGGCTCAATTTGCCCCATCTACACTAGTCCCACCTGGCTACTTTTGGCCCAGATCCCTGCAAACCTACCCTGTCCAAGTACCTGTCTAAATGTTTCTTAATCATTGTGAAAGTACCTGCTAAACATTGCAATAGAACCTGTTTCTGCTGTTTAATGGCCTGACTCTCATTTTAAGATTGGAGCCCTCAATGACATTTCCTCCTCCAGCCTGCATAGTTTCTGTCTAGAGACACAAGGAACTGCAGGTGCTGGTTTACAAAAAAAGACACGAGGTGTTTGGTTTAGTTTAGTTTAGTTTAGAGATACAGCACTGAAGCGGGCCCTTCAGCCCACCGAGTCTGTGCCGACCAACGGTCCCTGTACACTAAAACTATCCTAGACACTAGGGACAATTTACAATTTTTGCCGAAGCTAAATAACCTAAAAACCTGTACATATTTGGAATGTGGGAGGAAACAATAGACAATAGATAATCGGTGCAGGAGGAGGCCATTCAGCCCTTCGAGCCAGCACCACCATTCAATGTGATCATGGCTGATCAGTGATTTTTGTGCGGGTGCTGCTGGTTTTTCAGTCAGAGAGTTGTGAATCTGTGGAATTCTCTGCCTCAGAAGGCAGTGGAGGCCAATTCTCTGAATGCATTCAAGAGAGAGCTAGATAGAGCTCTTAAGGATAGCGGAGTCAGGGGGTATGGGGAGAAGGCAGGAACGGGGTACTGATTGAGAATAATCAACTATGATCACATTGAATGGCGGTGCTGGCTCGAAGGGCCGAATGGCCTCCTCCTGCACCTATTGTCTAAACCTGTGCCCTCTGGTTCGCGATTCCCCGACTCTGGGTAAAAGACTATGCATCTACACAAGGCTCTAAGCAAGGCTCTGAAGAATTAAACCACAGGTTCCCCTACACCCCATAATGCATTCAAAGTGTGTGTGCCTGGTATCAGCGAGTAGTGAAACAGTGCATGGTGTTGGTATTAACAATCAAAGAAGTCAAGTGACAGGCCTTACCCTGATGTAAGCATCCTGATGATGCTTGGCAAAGTACAGCATGTTGTCAAGGGCCAGCATTCCTGGTGGAGTCTCTGTAAAATCCATGGCGGGATTCACGTGATTCTAGAGCAGGGGAGAGGAAAAGCAAACGTTTACACAGAAAGCAGCGGTTCCCAAACAAGCAAATCTTCGCTGCCTAGCACAATTATGGCACAATTATGGCAACACGAAGAGACTGTCAGGCGTCAGGGTTTATGGGGAGAAGGCAGGAGAATGAGGTTGACGGGGAAAGATAGATTAGCCACGATTGAATGGCGGAGTAGACTCGATTGGCTGAATAGCCTAACTCTGCTCCGAGAACTTTTGAACATGAAACTGCGGATGTGGGAATCTTGAGCAAAACATAAGAGTATTGGAGGAACTCAGGCAGATCAGGCAGCATCTGTGGCGGTAATGGTCTTCAGAAGAAGGGTCCCTATCCGAAACGTTGGCTGTCCATCCCCTCCACAGACGCTGCCTGACCCACTGAGTTCCTCCAACACTTTGTCTTTTGATCACTATTATAATCACAGGTAAACATTCAGTCCGATATTAAGGTAGCACAGAGTGAGGCCCCTTGTCCCACTGTGCTTGTTGTGTCTCCATAGAAGAACAATCAGACCCACTCCTTTCCCCTTTCATCCCAGCTGTACAAAAATACGACCTCCAATTTAATACATTCAATTCCCTTTGTCACATAGTGTTGAATTAATTTGGAGATGTAGGTTGAGGGATGACTATTGACCAAAAGACCAGGGAGAACCACCTTGCACTTCTTCAAAAGATAACTTCTTCAAAAGATATTAAAGTGCAATATTCCTTCTGAACTGCACTTCCATAAGTTCCCAGAGCAAAATTTGGCCATTCGGCCCATCAAGTCTACTCCGCCATTCAACAGGGTTGATCTATCTCTCTCTCCTGCCTTCTCCCCATAACCCCTGAAACCCGTACTAATCAAACTCAGGGGTGACCATTCTCAGCACCACTGCTGATAGACAATAGACAATAGGTGTAGGAGGAGGCCATTCGAGCCAGTACCGTCATACAATGTGATCATGGCTGATCATTCTCAATCAGTACCCCGTTCCTGCCTTCTCCCCAAACCCCCTTGACTCCGCTATCCTTAAGAGCTCTATCTAGCTCTCTGATCACTGAAGAAGGCAAATTTGAGCACCTTCACCTTTTGGCACATTTATGATTATTTGAACTCTATGAGAAGTAAACGATCAAAATTATGAGTAAACCTTGGAATCCAGATACAGAGACATGGATAGGAAAGGTTTAGAAGGATTTAGGGCAAATGTGGCCAAATGGGACTAGCTTATTAGGTAGGGCATCTTGGTCAGTCGGAATGAGTTGGGTCGAAGGGACTGTTTCCGTGCTGTAGGTGCCAATAGACTCTAGGGACAGGAAAGGGTAAAAGGGATTGACTGAGCAGGAAAAAATAGACAGCAAAGTACAAAAATTAAATAAACACTGCATTTAAAACAAAACTCTGCAGCAATTTCAGCCTGACATTTGCAAAAGTTATTTCCCTCCCACACCCATGAGGGAGAGTAACAGTAATTGCAAATTATCAATTAATGAAAAGGAACCTGAAATGTACATCACTCTAACATGCTGTGACAAGTTTGCTTTGAATTTACAATGCAAATGCTGTGCCATCCACCATTCAATGCTTTTTAATCACAAGAATATATTTCACCAGTCTGAGTGCAGATTACCACAGGGTTAAGACAGCATTTCATCTTTGGTTTAACTGAGTATCTGCCCCTCATCCAAAGTTGTGGTTCCATTTACTTATCAATAATGGAGAAAGCCATTAGGTTCACTGTTATTTTGGCAGCAAATCTTAGCCCAATGAGACTCTTAATCACATAAAAGTGGCTCGAGTCTTTGAATTATTTCAAAGCCATCACACACAAAAAAATCATGCATTAGCAGAAATAAATGCTATAAAAACAGGAAAGGGATCAAAAGTTCTGGCCTACTCCTGCACCTATTGTCTATTGTCACACTAGGAACAATTTACATTTATACCATGCCAATTAACCTGCAAACCTGTACGTCTTTGGAGTGTGGGAGGAAACCAGAGCACCCGGGGAAAACCCACGCAGGGAGAACATACAAACTCCGTACAGACAACACCTGTAGCTGGGATCAAACCCAGGTCTCTGGCGCTGTAAAGCAACAACTTTACCACTGTGCCACCGTGCTGCCCCAAAGTTTAATTTACATGCTCCTATTTTAAGAATAACGCACTCAAATTTATGCCTGACACCGTATGACAGTGTAGTCGTGTGCGGCGCCTGGCATGTGTTTGATTATCTTGCTTTTTGATTTGCGCTCTATTTTCCATGCATGCAACCCGCACGAAAAACACCAGGTGCCTGTACTAATGTTTGTTTTAAGGCTTTTTTTCCCCTCATGAAATCATCACATTCCCATCTTAATTCCAACAATTTTATCAATGCAACTCGCTTCACCTCTTACTGAAAACAGTAAAATGTCAACAACAAAAACCTGAAATGTCAAATACATCTTTCAATTTCTTGTTCACTTCACTGGTAAAAGGTCAAGCATGCAATTTCAAATATTAACTCGAATGGCTTTTGCACAGCTGCACTGACGGGTCAACCTTCCTTGCTCAGGATTTTTAAAGATCAAGTCTCGGAATTTAAAAGGATCCAAAGAGGATGTGCATGTGCAGGCAGCTCTTGAAACAAAGATACGAGCATCACTTTCCCCAACAACTAGCCATGAACCTGGACATGCACTTCACTTGTGGCTTTGTGGTAACACTCCTGAAGACAGAAGTTCTGGGCCCCCCCATCAGATACTTGCATTCCAAATTAAGCTGCCACTTCAGTCAGAGATGACATCCGTCAAGCAAAATGGGTAACCATTTGGACCTGTAAGAGGATGCCAAGGGGTCTTACCAGACAGTTCAAATCAAGACAGATGATATCCCTCTCACTTCCAACCACCTCACCCTGATCATCTGGATAAAACTTAGCACTCAAGTAATCTCAGTGAAACAGGATGTTTGATGACTATTTGGAATTGATGGCAGGTTTGCGGATGATACGGAGATAGGTGAGGGGCCAGGTAGTGTTGAGGAAGCAGGGAATCTGCAGAAGGACTTGGACTGGTTGGCAGAGTGGGCAAATGGAATAGAGCGTAGCAAAGTCTACGGCCATGCATTTTGGTAGCAGCAATAAAGGTGTCGACTACTTTCTAAATGGGGAAAGGATTCAAAAATCGGATGCGCAAAGGGACTTGAGAGGGCTGGTTGCAGGATTCCCAAATGGTTAATTTGCAGGCTGAGTTGGTGGTAAGGAAGGCAAATGCAATGCTAGCATTCATTTCGAAGGGACATGAATATAAAAGCAGGGATGTAATGCCGAGGCTTTATAAGGCGCTGATGAGGAAGCATTAGGAATATTGTGAGCAGTTTTGGTCCCCATATCTGTGGACTATCGCATATTGGTGGGCCTGTTTCCACGCTGTATCCCTGAACTAAACATGACATGAATGTGTCCCACCGTCAAGGTAACTGTCGTTGAGGTGAACATTAAAGAGTGCGCTCTGTATCTATGAGAGCACATTCAGCCAGGAGCCTCAAACCTTCAAGAGAATTTAAAGGTGGGGATAGAAAAGAGACAAGGTCTTTCCAGGTGAGACAGAGGTTCACCTGCACCTCCTCCAACCTCATCTATTGCATCCGCTGCTCTAGATGTCAACTTATTTACATCGGCGAAACCAAGCGCAGGCTCGGCGATCGCTTCGCTGAACACCTGCGCTCGGTCCGCATTAATCAAACTGATCTCCCGGTGGCCGAGCACTTCAACTCCCCCTCCCATTCCCAGTCTGACCTTTCTGTCATGGGCCTCCTCCAGTGCCATAGTGAGGCCCACCGGAAATTGGAGGAACAGCACCTCATATTTCGCCTGGGCAGTTTGCAGCCCAGTGGTATGAACATCGACTTCTCAAACTTTAGATAGCTCCTCTGTCCCTCCCGTCCCCTCCTCCTTCCCAGATGTCCCTCTATCTTCCTGTCTCCACCTATATCCTTCCTTTGTCCCGCCCCCCTGACATCAGTCTGAAGAAGGGTCTCGACCCGAAACGTCACCCATTCCTTCTCTCCTGAGATGCTGCCTGACCTGCTGAGTTACTCCAGCAGTTTGTGAATAAAAACCTTTGATTTGTACCAGCATCTGCAGTTATCTTCTTATAGAAAAGAGACAAACTGGTGACTGATTCCCACTGCGACAGCCGTTTCACAGGTGCTTTTAGTTAATCTCGCATTTGAACAGCCAGATTGAAAGCCAAATAAAACGTAGAATCGATCAAAGAAACAAAAGCAATAAGTGACGCATGGCCATCCATCAGGCAGCTTTTTGCAAAAAGCGAACCAGACAGCTAAGCACAGCGTGGCGCTGAGCAAAGCTCCTTTCGACTAGAAGTGGGACACTGATAAATAACCCAGAGGCAATGGTCAGTGTGTGATTCAGTCTCCAGGAGCATTTACCTACCACAAAAAATTAATCTTCTAATAACACAAACTCACTCAGAAAGGCTGCTGCGATAATGCTTTACCAAAGGGCCTTTGATTTTGTTCATAAAATCGCTGTCTGTGAAAAACTAACAGCAATGTTCAATAGTGAAATTGGCGCTGCTGGTAATTCATGAAATGAATCATTAAAATGAAACATCTGCAAAGTAGTTAAAATAATCAGCATTATGGAGGGAAATGATGAAACACAATTAAGAAAGATTTAGCTGGCTATTCAGAAAATAAATCCTTAACCATAACGGAATCGAGAAATATTCTGCACTGCTGGGGGAAAAAAACAAGCGACTTTATAATTATAGATTATAGTAGAACTAATTTATTCATGGAAATTAATCCAAATTAATTTGGGATTCAAAGCTGTAATGATAACTGAAATGATTTCAACAGTTCAAAGGGAGCAAAGCTGGAATATTTATATTATTCATGCAAAACTATTTTAAATTTAAATTGCTTTGTTGTCAATTGCTACCATACCAAGAGCCAATGATCTCAGCCGGGACGGTAGATGTAATGAATCACCTGGGAAGATGAAGTGCTTTTTTACTCTGCATAAATAATGAATGGCCAATTTATAAATGTGATCCAACCATGTCATGTCAAAAAATTGGCCCAAAATCTTGGTCTTCAAAGGTGGTTTGCTGCCAATCAGACAACCTTCCCAACTCAAACACAGTCGATAAAATAAGTAACGTCTTTCTTGCAAAAACAGGAACTGATTCACAGACTCATAGAAAATCATAGAGTTATACAGCACTGCAACAGGCCGTACAACCCAACTTGCTCCTGCCGACCAAGATGCCCCATCTACACAAGTCCCACCTGCCTGCATTTACCCCATATCCCTCTAAATATTTCCTATCTGTATCTGTCCAAATGTCTTTTAAATGTTGTTATTTTACCTGCCTCAACTAACTCTAGCAGATGGTTCCCAAATACCTACCACCCTCTGTGTGGAAAAGTCGTATTTAAGATTCCTATCATTTCTTTCCCCTCTCATCTTAAACCTATGTCTTCCAGTTCTTGATTCCCCTACTCTGGTCCCTGTTTTTGCAATAAAGACTCTGTGCATTCACCCAATCTATTCTCTTCATGATCTTATACATCTCTGTAAGATCATCCCATCATTTTCCTGCGCTCCAAGGAATAAAGTCCTAGCCTGCCACATAAACACCAATAGCTCAGCCACAAAAGACCTGGCAAGATCCTCGTAAATCTTCTGTGCAATCTTTCCAGCTTAACAACATCCTTCCTTCCCACTTGCCAACTGATTAAGATCCTGCTGTAATTTTTGATAACCATGTTTAAAAGAATGAGGGGGGACCTCATTGAAACGTACAGAACAGTGAAAGGCTTGGATAGGGTGGATGTGGAGAGGATGTTTCCACTAGTGGGAGAGTCTAGGACTAGAGATCATAGCCTCAGAATTAAAGGATGTTCTTTTAGGAAGGAGATGACGAGGAATTTATTTCGTCAGAGGGTGGTGAATCTGTGGAATTCATTGCCACAGATGGCTGTGGAGGCCAAGTTGGTGGATATTTTTAAGGCAAAGATAGTTTTTTGATTAGTACGGGTATTAGAGGTTATGGGGAGAAGGCAGGAGAATGGGGTGAGGAGGGAACAATAGATCAGCCATGATTGAACGGCAGAGTAGACTTGATGGGCCGAATGGCCTAATTCTGCTAATATCACTTATGATCTTCGTTATCTATACCACCCACTTTAGCA